>NC_140465.1:1815752-1826190 GCF_051167445.1 Perissodus microlepis
GGGCAGAGGGTGGTGGGATGCACCTGACTTTGCTGTTGGTTGTCTATTTGTTTTGCCTGCTAACTGTACTGTGGATTTTTACACAAAGGGATTGCATTTTTATGCAAATACAGTCTCCATGATTCAATTTTCTTGCACATTTTCTTTATCTAAATCTTTGCAGCTTATCTCATATTGAACAGAGATGGAAAGAATAAATTGGTCTTGTTTTGGATGAGACTGTGGCACCTGACCATGCAGCTCCACACAGTATTATCTACCACTTGTGTTATTGGATGCGTCTAAAATGTTCATGTAGTGCATTGCTCTTCATCTTAACTGTGACCCAGAGCCGACTCGCATCATTCAGGCCCCCGAGCACCAGTCAGCCATCAGGGGCTCCACAGCTCGCTTCACTTGTAGGGTGACGTCTGACCCCAGCCTTCCTGTCAGTGTGGCCTGGATGAAGGATGACAAGCCTCTTTACTTGGGATGGAGGTAATGACCCCTGCGTTTGCTCTTTTTTAACAACCTGTGCTGTGCTGTCACCCTCTTTGTCTCTGCTTCAAGCCTGACTAAATGGTTGTGGGAAAAGTTGTTTATTTGCTCTGAATCTAACAACAAAGTTTCACAATTTAGTGAAGGGTATCGAACCCAGTTCTTCTTATTCTTCTCCTGGACAGAGAAGACGCAGAGTGGTCAAAGTATTTATAATCAATTTATTCAATCATTACTTTCCAGAAAGGGGATGTGCACGCTGCTAAGCATCGGCAGGTCTGGAGCATTAAGCCGGATGCTTATACATCATACATTATAGTCTGTTATTTTGGCACTCGCACGTCACACACAGTTTCGATCAAAACAACTTCTTTACCTCTGGCCTTACGTGATGTGTGTGTGTGTTGCTGGTGGAGTGATTACGTGCGCTACCCTCTGCCTAGTTCCACTTTTTCTGTCTGCATCTGTTTCCTGTTCTTAATATACCGCCTCTGCAGCTCTGCACAGCTCCAGTCTGGCTGAGCAACTGGTTTGTGAGTCAAAGCTGGCCTGTTATTAAAATACATAAACAAAATAATCAGAAAATAAGCACTAAGAAAATATATATATTCCTTAACAAGGGTAAAGTGGCCTGGGTGTGGTTTGCAGTGCTGTGATTGGTGTGTAGTTGTAGCAGTGAATTGTAGTGAGGCTCTGTTACTAAAAATCTAGTCTCAGTTTTGTGACATGCAGGTGATTCATAGTCCAGACAATGACTCTTCAAGACCCAAAGCAGAACACATTCATGGTTAATTAGTGGCACATTTAAAAAATGAGCAGTGACCAATTGCCTTCAAACAACCAAAAGTGTTGCCTTGTGTTGAAATCTCCCAATTCTTTTAATCTTTGGGCTGAAGGAAGGACAATACTCGGTGTATAAATGCTCAATCAACAATCATTTATTTCCATACAATTCAACACTTATGAGCATTAGAACCATCATGATGGGGAGACCTGCCTGCAGAGGGTCACAGCGAGTCTCAAAATGGTGACGGGTTACACAGCCTCTTATAGCTCCTAGCGGCCCCCACCTAGTCGTAAAAGCCTAAACATTCACATTCTTTCTCTGTTACGGTGCCTAAGTTATGACCTCGGCTCCCTGTCTTTCTGCTCTCTGTAAGGTGGGGGTATGGAATGTGGTTTATCTCTTCTGCCCTAGACACCAAGTCTCCTGCCTACAACCTTCTTTTTATGATTCAACAATAAAGCATGTCAAGAAAACAGTGTAACACATTCACAGCAGATCAAGGATACAGAGTGATGCACACTTATCTAATGAACTACAAAAATGATTATGTTCTTTTAACCCAAAAGTATAATGGAAACTAAGCTACATACACAGCACACCATCTAAACTAAAGGATAATATATGTCCTACAGCTGTTATCATAATTCAACTACTTTGATTACATATATAAGGTAACATATGATAACAGAATAATCTCACAATTCCCCCTTTGATCTCTTTTCTCAAAGAGATCACTTACAACATACACTCTAGTGTTGCAATGTCCATGTCTCCTTGGTCCTGAGGCCCTCCGTCCCCCTTTAACGGGTGGACCATATGTGGGATGACCTCTGTGTTTGTGCAGTTCAGATTCAAGAAAAACTATGATTACAACAACAAAGTACAGATGACACTTCCATCACTCCCCAGTTCTCCCACAGCTTTATTTTGGTGCTCCAGTTTCCCACCCCCATTTTGATGCCCCCTTATACCTTTCAAATGTACTTAGACTAGAACCTCTGTCTAAGGAGCTTTTAACCTTTATTTTTATTGCTGCAGCTACCAGTATCTTCCAGTTGGGTGATTCTCAGCTTCTTTCTTCGACCTCCGGGGTTAGACCACCCTTTAATCGTTGCACAGATCAGGGGATTATTCTGCCCCAATTTCAAACAAAGATCTGTGTATTTTGGGGTCACCGCCGTGTCCCCCTTTTTACCAAGAGCCTCTCGAACCTCGTTGATCTGGTGTTCCTGGTTTTCGCCAACCCCTTCATGGTTATTGCTGTGTTTATGGGATCCATCTTCTCAAGGAGCCCAGACGTCATGACACTTGACCCCAGTTGCTGTCTCGGCAGTCCCTACATCTGTCTCTGCTGTGAAGGATCCTCATCTCTCCGTGACCTCGTCTGGTGTCTGTTCCTTTCTCTGCAAAGCAGAAAACCAAAACACCTCTCTCCCTAGCCTTGATAATCTAATATTGTTATCCATTATTCTTCTAATGATTCAAATTTGGTTCAAAATATTATGTTCAGGACCTATTCTAATCATAGTCTATGTGTGTGTGAAAGAAATCAAAAATTCATGAACCATTTCTAAGTCTAACACATTATAAGCTTAAGTTTTGCCATAGCTAAATTATTAAACACACAAATAAAGTCATAAAATGTTCATAAAACCATTGTTTGATGTTCAGACTCAACTTCCCCCTTTTTGACACACTCCCATGTGTCAATTCATCGGAGCTAGAAAATTAAAAGAGAAGGTTAGTGACATCATATCTCAGAAAGTGTCAGAAATTCTTCTCTCGAGTACCGTTGCTCCAGCCTTGCCAACACTCATGTGAAGCTACAGTCTCCTCCTCCAGTCTCTCTTATCCTCCTGCTCCTGCAAAAACAAAACAAAGCGAAGCATCCACCCTTCTCTTGCCGGCTGGGTGAATTGTTTGTCAGCATTTACTAATCCTAAAGTTGGTGCAGTCTTTGTCTCAGTCTCAAGTCAGTTAAAACTTTTAGTCGTCAGTCCATCACAGTCCAGTCACATGCATTCATTCACACACATTCATACCAGATGTTGCTGATAATGGAGTCTCACGCGCAACCTATTCGAGCATCCATCACCAGCAAGATGACGTCATCATTTTAAAAGGAAAACAATTCCTTGTTTTTTTTGTTTTTTTTTTTGGACCGGATTGGCTCGCTGCAATCCTTTTAGGCTCAGGACTTCTCGTGTGATCAGTGTCCCCTATAAGTGAATTTCTCTCAAGCCAATTACAATCATGGAGAAGTACACTTTGCAACTGTTTACAGTAATAATATTTTATAGCGCTTTAAATCTCAATCTTTCAGGCCTGGTTTAAAGAGCTGATTGTTAAATCAGGAACTCACAAAATATCACCACCGGTGTATCACACCTCTCAGATGTTTTTTTTTTTTTTTTTTTTTCCTTCAGTGCACTGTAACAAAAACGAAAACAGACGTAACCAACAAAATACTACTAAAATAACACATACTAGGGCCCGTTGCAGACATGTCCAAGCATAAAACTATCCCTCTCTCGCTTACGAGAAAGAACACAAGCCAAAGCTCACTGATAAAATCAAGCTAGCGCTAAGCAAAACCAAAAAATCAACCAAAAATTCACAGGAACTTTTGCTTCCTGCCGGGACAATATTGTGTGGGAATGAGAACCTCAGGTGCCGTAACACCTTTTGTTCCTCCTTGGATTAAATCTCAATCACAGAAAATGCCTAAAACTTACCCTATTAATTCATCATTTTCACTCTGTGCCACTGTTCCTCATCAGGGCTGTGTGAAGCACAGCAAAGAATTCAGTCAAGGCCTTGAGCCATAAACAGACATCACGCACAGACATTGTTCTCATAACCAAACCGTTTTAGACCTTATTCCTTAACTCTACATAAATGCTCTCTGGGTGACATATAACACATTCTAAGTAATCAATGGTAATCAATGGCTCCTCATAAAAATTATGTATTGGGATGTTTGTGTGCAGCATTTTGCATATCAGCATAAGCAAAGCATTCTTCATTGCATCAGCGTGTGTGTGTGTGCATCACTCTTCATTGCACAAGCGTGTGCATGTATATGTATGTGGATCACTTCTCAGTGAATCAGCATTCCTGTGTGTGTGTGTGTGTGTGTGTGTGTTCATCACCTTCCTGTTCTGGTGTTCTGGGTAAACCACGGCCTGAGGCATGCCCTGGGGTCCTGCCCTCCTCCTTTTCAGTCTGTTTGCGACCATTGCTGCTGCTGCTCAAAGTTCTGTCCATCCTGGTTCTGACCCCAATTGGGGCAGTCCTTTCTCCAGTGTCCATGCTCACCGCAGGTGAAACCTGCATCTTCTTCTGTGTTTTTTGTCCATTCTGAGGTGCCTTCTGACCTCAGTTACTCCTCCTGTCTCGGTCACGCCCTTTTCGCTGCCGTGTTGGTCCATCACTGTCCTGCACAGTGTGAATGCAGAGTTATCAAGGTCAGCATTCTTTTGCTCAGCCTTACTTTTCACTCGGGCTTGGCGGGCGTCTCGTCACCGCTCTGTCAGCTGAAGCTGTCTGAGAATTTTCCCCCGTGTAGTGAAACGAGCCTTGGTTTTAACGCTCTCCGTCTCTGCTGCATGAAATCGCATTCCTGCAGCACTTGTTGTGGGTCCAGCTGTTGCAGCATTTGGTCAGGGTCACGTAGAGGGGAGAGCAGGAGTCCAAGTCAGCCTCGGCTTTCAGGGCCGGCAAAGCAGCCTGTAATTAAGCATAAAGAGAAAAAAACAAAAACAAAACAAAAACAAACGAACAGGTATATGATGTTGTGTTGGCTGTTATTCAGAGAGGGGAGAAACAACGGGGCCAGGCCCTGTGTCAGCCTTCTCTCCCCCTTTTTTTGTTTTTTTCTCACCGTATAATCAACTCATAACCCACCAAGCTGACAGGACAACACAGGTACATGTTAAAATTCTTAAGATCATGTTTAAAAGTCCAAAAAGGAATTTTCTTTCATTCAGTAATCACTTGTATCAATCAATCAGCAGAAAACATGTCACAGTTTGAATCTTCTAACCACTAAATTTGTCGTGTCTTCACTGGTTGGTCAGTCCAGTGTCTTTTTTTTTTTTTTTTTTGAAGTTAAATTGTTGTCCTGCAACCCAGAGGGTTTCTTTGTCAGTAATGGATAAACTTCATCATTTAACAACAGAAGTATGTTAATTTTTTTTTTTTTTGCTTTAACCTTGCTGGAAAATCTTCACATGTTCATGAGTGTAAGCTGTTTTTTCATTGCATGTGTGTGCATTTGTAGGCAGGCAGGTTAATTTTAATTTTTCTCAAACTAGGCGTTACCTTAAAAGGAGCCTTTCTCTCACATTTCTCTGCTTGTGTATGTTTTTGTTTCACCTTTTGTTGTGATGCTCCGGACGCCTTCCCAACCTCCACAAGTCCGTTGGCCCCAAAATTCAACCCAATTTCCTGTGCTCTTAAAACCTTCATTTCTCCTCTAATTCTCTCCTCGCTGCTGTCTGTTTCACAGCTGCTGATTCTTGCTGGGTGTGGTTCCCATTACTTATAATTTTGCTTCGGCCGCTGTGCTTGTGGGGGCAGTTGGTCCAGGTCCGTAGCCACCTGTGTTAACACACTAAGAGATTTATTTAATTTCATTTTCATCACTGTTAAACAGATAAGCAGGCAACACGCCTACCTCGACAGCGTAAACTGCACGCCAGTCTCCCAACACATTCCTCTCTCTACTCCTCCATAATTCTCCACTACACACCTCTTACTATCTCTCTTTTTTATTTATTTTTTGTTAATTACACCACAGAGTAATACACCCAATTATGCCCGTCTATCTCTATGTGGCTCCAAATTCCCTCTTTATTTAATTTCACACTCGTCAGGGGACAGGCACACAACGATTTCAACCACTGAAGCGAGGAATTCAACCTTTTTATATTTCAACTATGATAGAACTCAACCTTAGATGTAAAAGCATCTTCTTGTTCTATTCCAGAATAAATGTGAACCCGTGATTACACGGCCGTTCCAGTGTTATTCTGTAGCTATACGGGAGTCCTCAGTTCCCAAGTCACCACCTCGGCATCCAGACGCAGCTGGGCCTGCCCGCGCGTCCACGAACAGGAGGGTCGCCACACCTTGAACAAAATTAGTTTCCACAGGTCCACTAGGCGTCAACCTTTAGATCTTAAAGCATTTTCTTCGCACTAATGTCCTCCTATTCAAACACATCAACCGTCACTGTCACTGTGTTTCACGCTTCACACACAGACCACACACCCAGAGCGCGCCTTAAACACACAACACCCAGAGCGCGCCTCACACACACAACACCCAGAGCGCGCCTCACACACAACACCCAGAGCGCCTTACACACACAACACCCAGAGCGCGCCTCACACACACAACACCCAGAGCGCGCCTCACACACACAACACCCAGAGCGCGCCTCACACACAACACCCAGAGCGCCTCACACACACAACACCCAGAGCGCGCCTCACACACACAACACCCAGAGCGCGCCTCACACACAACACCCAGAGCGCCTCACACACACAACACTTCTCATCAGCGGAACTTTACACAGAAACCTCTGAGCTCAACTGTTAGAACCCCTTAAAGCACAACTGCACCATCGACCAGATACCCCTTTCTCTGCGCTTATGACCGCCACCACGGGGCAAAATCGCATCGTAAAAAGTGATGCATGTGTCCCCGAAGCTCAAAACCGACACCATAAACCAGGTTCTGCTTTACCTTTATTTCATGGCAAGTAAAATTTTACTTATATTTTATGACCGCAGCCCTCGAGGCTCAACTGATACCATAAACCACCGTCAAACCTCTATTCAATGTACTGAAATCAGCACCACTCACTACTGCACTTACGGCCGCACCACCGGAACACGGCCGTATCATGAACCAAACCTACGGACATGTTGCGCTTTTGGCGTTGCCAGTGTTTAACCGCACCGTAAGCCAGCATCTGCTTTCCTTACTTCTATATTCAATTTTATAGCCGCGTCAACGAGGACTTAACCGACACCATAAACCAACTTCAAAACCTCTATTCAGTGTACTGGACTTATGGCCGCGTCTCCAAGAGATTCTAATGTATTATTGCTACAGAAGCCAGTCTTAGACAAAGTTAAATGTGGAAGGTAAAGTGGGCTGCAACTAGCTCAACGTAGTATGTCATTAGTTTCTCGGTAGAAGCAGTTTAACTGCGACTAGCTCAACGTAGTGTATTATTAGTTTCTCGGTAGAAGCAGTTTATCTAACACACTGGAATTCAGCCTCAACTTATGTTGTTAGTATCTTGCGCCAAAAACCAGACACCGACAAATTTGATGTGAAAATACGTGTAACTCAGCGAACAGATTAATTTGGAAAGCCCAATATGCACATTTGGTATAATACAACAGGCTGTGCTTACCTTTTTGCTGTTAGACCGGTCTTCTGTTCGCCTCGCCCCACGATCTCACCACAGGCCAAATCTGCACCTCCTCAGCACACCAAGATCCGGGTCACGGCACCAAGTTGTTGAAATCTCCCAATTCTTTTAATCTTTGGGCTGAAGGAAGGACAATACTCGGTGTATAAATGCTCAATCAACAATCATTTATTTCCATACAATTCAACACTTATGAGCATTAGAACCATCATGATGGGGAGACCTGCCTGCAGAGGGTCACAGCGAGTCTCAAAATGGTGACGGGTTACACAGCCTCTTATAGCTCCTAGCGGCCCCACCTAGTCGTAAAAGCCTAAACATTCACATTCTTTCTCTGTTACGGCGCCTAAGTTATGACCTCGGCTCCCTGTCTTTCTGCTCTCTGTAAGGTGGGGGTATGGAATGTGGTTTATCTCTTCTGCCCTAGACACCAAGTCTCCTGCCTACAACCTTCTTTTTATGATTCAACAATAAAGCATGTCAAGAAAACAGTGTAACACATTCACAGCAGATCAAGGATACAGAGTGATGCACACTTATCTAATGAACTACAAAAATGATTATGTTCTTTTAACCCAAAAGTATGATGGAAACTAAGCTACATACACAGCACACCATCTAAACTAAAGGATAATATATGTCCTACAGCTGTTATCATAATTCAACTACTTTGATTACATATATAAGGTAACATATGATAACAGAATAATCTCACACTTGGCAACAATTGAGTCAGTTTGAATGAGCCAAAGGGAAGGTGAATCCTTTAACCCCTTCATCTCTACAGCGTGTGTCAATAAAGGATCAGAGTCTCTTGCTAGTGCTTTCAATGGGTCCATTAAATTACAAATGCTGTACTGGGACGTTGGGGAGTGCCCCCACCCATATCACTCCAACCTACCCACCGTTTCTTTCCCAGTAGCTATGTATAAAGCATTTGTAGTGAAGGGTAAAGGTTCAGGTCCGTGAGTCAGCGGGTTTGTTCCAAACAGCCTTCACTGTCAGCTGGAGCGAGGCTGAGCGTGTAGCTGCAGAAGGTGAGACGAGTTTAAGACATGGCTGAGAAACACAATCTCAACTGTTGCTAGAGATGCTAAGCAGGCCAAGACGTTATATATGATGATGGACTAACAAAAGTACGTGGACTTGGGAAATGGTTTAAAAGAAGCTGATTGAGCTACCTCTCATTTCTCCTGAGGAGCAGCTGGCTATACTCAGAGGTGGGAGGTAATGAAGTACAAATACTTTGTTACTGTACTCTACTTGAGTAGTTATTTTTCTGGCAACTTATATAAATAAAATAACTATAATTGTGCAGTGTGCTAATGATATATCAGTGGTTACTTCAGAGTGTTTATCAGAGTGACGTAGCTGAGACAGTCATCCATGTGCACAACACAGAGCTCCTGTGGAACTTTCTCAGCTGCCACAGGAAGAACCTCATCTGGGCCTCGTTCTGCACATGGTGGATCACTTCAGATTCCTTAGGATCCACCTTTTTCTGATGTGAAGTGGTCCTCACATACAGACTATTGTTGAGGATGGCGAGAGGGCGGAGCATCGGGTAGTTTCTCCAAAGTCCACTGGCATCTCCACAGTCTGTACCAGTGGACCAGCTGATCCACCTCAGACGCATCGTCATTCTGGATCAGACCGATAATGGTGGTGTCATCAGCAGCGTTGTTACTTTGAAAAAGTAATTAATTATAGTTACTAGTTACTTCTTCAAAAAAGTAACTGAGTTAGTAACTGAGTTACAAGATTCTAAAAGTAATTAATTACTAGTAATTAAGTAACTATTGCGTTACTTTAAAAAATAACGTGTAACCCCTCTGGGCTCCAGTTCACCTTTAAAACTGTTTATTTGCCTTGTTTGGTCTCATCAGCACAGCCTCACGTGTCTGAATTTACTGTCATGTTTTCATTTTGACAAACTGTATCAACACAACTGATCTGAAATCAGACAGAAAACATAAAATCCGTAGAAAAAGTGATGTTTTCACCGTAACAACCACAAACATGTTTATTGAATCATATTTCATAACTTTCAATGCAAATATAAATTGTCAATTTTAAAATCGTATGCACAGGTTTTGCAAACAAAGTTATTTGCGGCCATTTCAAACTATTTACAGAACAATCAGCTGTTCTTCAGTAAGATGCCACAAATTATTTGTGCCACTGCAAATATTTCTGTCCACTATAAAGGAGAACATCACAGCCTGATACCTGCAGGTCTGACAGCAGCAGGTGTGTCACTGCTGTTTCTACCTGGAGACAGCAGTCGCCTCATTGTTCTGACACACAACACAAAACTATCCACAACACTACACACTAACTACACAAGACAACACATTAACTACACACTCCAAACACGCTAAACGTCACAAATCTCTCACATCTCAAAACTCGCTCTCTCTCTCTCTCTCTCGCTCTCTCGCTCTCTCTCTCTCCCTCTCTCTCTTGCTCTCTCGCTCGCTCTCACTCTCTCTCTCTCTCCTCGCTCTCTCGCTCTCTCTCTCTCCCTCTCTCTCTTGCTCTCGCTCTCTCTCTCCCTCTCTCTCTTGCTCTCGCTCTCTCTCTCTCTCTCTCTCTCTCGCGCTCTCTCTCTCTCTCTCGCTCTCTCGCTCTCTCTCTCTCTCTCTCGCTCTCTCCCTCCCTCTCTCTCTCTCGCTCTCTCTCTTGCTCTCTCTCTCGCTCTCGCTCTCTCTCTCTCTCGCGCT
>NC_140465.1:1826390-2098329 GCF_051167445.1 Perissodus microlepis
TAGACGTTAAACGTGACGAAACTATTGAGGAAAAACACGTTTATATTGTTTATCATGACTCTGGTTTTACGTGGCCCATCAACACAATTTAGAAACTGGTATATGTCACCTTGTTGCTTTGTCATCTTGAAGTGGTCATGTGATTGGCTTACCACGACTACTTTATTCATTATTATACATTATTGAATGTAATTGTGGCAGGGTGTGGTTGGCAGTGCCGCTGCAGGGGAGGCCACATCATAGTCACGCCTCGCCAGCTTAAGGTTGGTGTAGGGACCTGCTGTGGGGTTGCTGTTGTTGGTGTGTGGCTGCAGCCGAGTTATAATAAAGAGAATGTTCAAACGTGGTTGTGTCTCATTCCTGCCACAGTCATTTCTCCTTATTTTCTGTGCTCGTGTTCTACATAACTGATTCAAGTTAAGTACATTCATTAGAATTCAAATTGAGAAATAAAGTTTATATTGCCATAGGATTTTATAATAACAATTGAAGAATATTCGATTTGTCTCCCTTAAGGAACTCTTGAGTTATTATTTTGCAGCAGACTCAGTTTCAGATACAGGTCAGGACTTGTGAAAACAGCTTGAGACAAACCAGGCTCCAGGAGAGCCACGCCACAATGAGGTCTTACAGAGCACACAGGTGTCACTGAGTGGAAATGTGAGTCTTCTTTGGTTCCACGTTTGTGCTTTGCTATCAGTGTACTTACTTTACTGAATTTTGTACAGTAAAGTTACTTGTTGTGATATAGGACCATCTGTGTCGTGGGGGTAACAGTACTTTTGGTTTGTGTGGCAGTAATCCTTGCATGACAACCAGTGTTGGGGAGTAACAGAGTACATGTGCCACCGTTACGTATTCAAAATATAAAACATGAGTAACTGTATTCTGTTACAGTTGCCGTTTAAAAAGGTGGTATTCAGAATACAGTTACTTTGTTGAAATAAATGGATTACACGGCGCTCTTTTCCTGTTTCATATGTTCGGCTGTCCCCTCTCTGTTTTTGGTAATTCCACGCTGGTGGAAACCCAAACAAAACACGCATTAAGAGGCTCTGATGTCTGTGTCTCAGTCTCGCGTCTCATAATGATGTGAAGAAATATTTTTTAAAATGATTTAATATGAAGGCAACAGGCAGAGTGTTACAGGCATCGCCCTAAAGCATGTAGCCTGATGGGCAGTGTAGTCCGTGCTGCAGGGAGAATGGACTGCCGTACCCGTGATGTGTCTGTGAGGAGGGAGAAAAAGGAAAAGTAGGAGCTGTCACGGAGCAGAAACGGGAGCTGGAAGCATGTAAATATAATAATAACCACTGCAGCCAAACAGAGAGCCTGACGAGCCCAGCTGTAAGTAAGCTGTTAAGACTCGACTGTACACCGTGTTCGTGTTTTCCTCTGAAACAATAAGCTCCGTTGCAGCAGCCTTTCAACGCCTCTCTCTGTCTCTGCTAGCAAACAGACAACAAAGTAAAGCTAGTTTTCAGCTGATGATTCAGGCCTGTCTCCTTCTGTTCAGGATTTGGCTAGATGTTGTGAAAAGTCTGAAATGATCCGCTTAAGTTGTCTTCTGCAGTCTTTTGGTATTGCTGAGCTGGCCAGAGCATCCTTTTTTGTTTGAAAGAATATGTCACATGATCTAAACTACTTCCTGTTTGTCTGACAGGATTTTTTTCCAGCCTAATAGTAGCTTTCTTCACTTGTATCCACGTTTCTTTGCTACCCGATTAAAGTTCAACACCTGACTTCACTTGGAATAAAGAAGCTTCGCCTGGCCATGAAACTCCCTGACACTCCAATTAGTGTTGAGTCTCTGAAAATGAGAGACTGTTTAAAAAGCCTGTATATCCGAAACTGCTGATGCAGCACTTTTGTCAAACCCTTTGAATCGAAGCTGACAGTTTTCAGTCACATCTGGATTATCTGATTTAAAATCCAACAACGTTCAATGGATTGTACTGGGACTGTTTTTAAATGTAAACCCACAAAAGTAAATGCATGGACCCAAATGGTTTGTATGCTGGCTACTTTGATGCCTGTCAGCAGACAGGCAGTTCATATGAACAGGAATCTGAATACTCTTCTTCCAGAAATGAGTTTCTTTGGTTTTTGTATGAATATGAATAAAGACTAGCTCCAGTGCTGTTACTACACGTATGACAGTCCTTTCTGTATCTGTCTCCTAGGTTGAAGAAGGATGATGAGTCTCTGTCCATCCCCAATGTGAACGAGGGTGACGAGGGGACGTACACCTGCGCTGCTAAATCTGAGATAGACCAGCTCTCAGCCTCCGCTCGCCTCACTGTGTTAGGTACACTCACATACAGACTGGACATTGTGTTGTTTCATTAGTTCATTACTCTGAGTGTATTCTTAAAATATGTAATTTTCTCTTACATTTACACTTACCATCATCATCATCATCCAGTGAACAACATGCACATGCGCTCAGTGCTTATTTAGGTACACCTGTTCAACTTCCTGTTACTACAAATATGCAGTCAGCCAGTCACATGACAGCAATTAGTTTCAATTGAATTTTATTTATCCAGCGCTGAACCACAACAACAGTCACCTTTATGTAGTAAGGCAGACCTACAGTGATACATACAGAGGAAACCCAACAATCAATGACCCCCTGTGAACACGCTGTGGGAATGCTGTGGATTTAGGCAGACATGGCTAAAACATGAAAGCACTGGTTGCTGAAGACGTGTGCATACATACTGCACATGTAACTGCATTTGGTGAAAGACCTTCTGTTACTTTAGACTTTCATGTTCATGTTGCTTCAGATCATTGTGATGGCTCTGATGCTTGAATGAAACAGGACTAGTCAGACTGCACTTTGATGGTATCAGGATGTGACGAAGAGCTTCAGCACATTTCAAGGCTTCAGTTTTATGCACGGTGCTGTGTATTAGCTGAAAACAGTCATTGTACGTACGAAGCAGATATTTACAGTGAATGTGTAAAAACGAAACAAATCACTCTGATGTGAGAGTCATGCAGCATTTTGCAGTTTAGCAGTAGTGTGTGAGACACTGAAAGAAGTACAGCAGTACTTCCAGTGGCATGCTTCTACACAGACTGATTGAGTCTTTGGGACTGGTTGGAGAACAGCATTGTGTTCCTGAAAACACAGACAGACTGCACCCATTTATTATTCAGAGTCTATATTTAGTCCATCATCAAACATGTCATCTTTCAACAACACGCTTCAAGTGTTTGTGAGCAAAGAACACCAACTGCTTTCAAATGCCACACTATCACAGACTGTAGCTGTGAGCTGGAGGGCACCTCTCCTGTTCGGCCTGTAGGGGGCAGCATTCATGAGTGTAGCCATGGTGCCATAGGACAGTCTGCTACTTTACCTCAGCCTCAACGAGTGTTTACCTTTATCTGTGTGTGTGTGTGTGTGTGTGTGTGTGGTCGACCTTTAATGATATATAAATAATAGCAGGCATTCTTTAATCCACATGTCGTCGTCTGTGTGAGCATTTTTATTTGTAAAACCAGTGATTACGTGATTGTCTACAACTGTGTAACTTACCTTATTACTATGTGTGCTAAATGCATTCTTAATCCCTTGCTGTTGATTGGCTTGTAGACTAACCTGCAGACTCTAACCTTTGTACCCACTTCCTGCTCCCTGACCCTGTCCCACAGAGGTGGCCACTCTCAACCCCTCAGTCTCTAGTGCCTTGCTTCCAGGTAACACACAGCTCAGTTGGAAGTTTTATGTTATCTACTGTTTGTCTCTGTCCTGTTTTTAATTTGTTATGTGCTTGTTGTTTTTAAACTAGTGTCTCTTTGTCTTACTATTTGTATGAACCCTGTTCTGTGTCTGTGCTGAGAGGAGACTCTCTGCACTGCTCCCAATGAGTCATTTGTTTTAGATGAAAAAAGTCTTTATACAACACAAGTGGAAGTGGTTCTTCAACATGTCTACAAATGCATGCATGTTTTTGTGTGTCTGACACAAGCAAAGCCGTGTCTTGTCTTTCTTCAGCCCGTCCAGACCCCCCCATGGATCTGGATTTGTCAGACCCAGCAGCACGCAGCGTTCGCCTCACCTGGATCCCTGGAAAAGACCACAGGAGCCCCATCACAGGTAAGTAGGCACACATCAACCTGGATCCTGACAGGACTGTGTTATTTTCTCAAAAATGGACTAAACTGATCCTGTTGGGGAGACTGTGTAAACAAAAGTAGCCTAGTTAGTTTCAGGTCACCACAGTTGAGACTTGATTCTGAATGGATGCTAAACTCAAACTCCTATTACTGAAGAATTTGGGTAAATTATAATCCACGTGGATACTGAAATCTGTATTTATGGAAAAGGTTGTAAAGCGTATACTGGATCTCTGAACAAGCTGAAGTGGACAAATGGATGGGACATGGCGTGCTTCCAGAACACATGGACTCACAGACCTGCAGCAGGTTTTACTGTTTTGGTTTTTCTCATTAGTTCTGTCTCTCCTCAGAGTTCTTGGTCCAGTTTGAAGAGGACCACTGGGAGCCGGGTAGGTGGCAGAACCTGTCATCTTACCCTGGAGACCTCAACTCTGTCATCCTGCAGCTCGCTCCCTTTGTCAACTACCAGTTCAGGGTCATCGCCATCAACTCAGTAGGTCAGAGTGATCCCAGCCGCCCCTCGCCCCGGTACAAGACAACTGGAGCTGGTAAGGAGCATCGCATGCAATCATCTGACCTCTGATGTTTCAATTGGTCAGTCTTATTAGTTTACATGTACTCAAATTAGCTACAATGTGTAACGTGCTGTTTTGGAAACGTATGTTCACTAAAGGTTTACAGTTACAGTTGAATAAGTGTGAAGCTTTGCTGACTCTGGTTAATGTCAGTGCGCTCTGTTATGTTGAAACAAGCACCAGATGCCATTCCCAAAGGCCTACGGGGTTGGGGGTCCAGAAAGGACAATATGGAGATCACCTGGGAGGTAAGACGACATCTCGTATGGGAAATGAATCAGTAAGACAGTGTAGTCTGCACTGAGAACATGCTAACACTATAGTGAAACTGAGGGTCACCTGAATGCAGATGTGTAATCAGGTGACCATGACAAACGTTTTAGGCTGGTGGTTAGCACTGTTAGCTGAAAGCACAAAGTCCTGTGTGCAAAGGTGCAGCTAGGACCGTTTTGTGTGGTGGCACATGTTCCCCACAGTGTTAAATAGGATCTTTATGCATTTTGTTACTAGCAGAATGAGAAATGCCAAAGATAACAGTATGCCAGACATAAAACAGTATTTTTGCTTCAACAAGTTGATATTAGCTGAAAACGTGGCAAATCTTGGCGTGATGTGCAGTGTGTCTATTTCACAAAACTGGACAAAAGAGTAAAAGCAGCAGGCCCAAAACACTATTTACAACAGAAACACGATTTGAAAAAATGTAGTGTTGCGCTGACACAGGACCAAACAGATGGATCTGGACCTTATGTTGATCAATCTAGGATTTGCATAAGCCTCACTAGAATGGTCTCAGTGTAAGAGCTCAGTTTTTCAGTACAACAGTGATACTAAACACAGGGAACTTTGAATGCTCAGGCGGAGCAGAAAAGCACTATATAAGAACCATTTACAGCCAATGTGTGGACCTGGATAGAAAGAGATCCACAGTGGAACACCTTCAGTCATGCATGTGCCTTACCAGAACCCGGACCTCAACATTATTGAATTTGTATGGGATCAGAGAATCAAACTAAAGGGCGCTAACATCCAAAGAAGAGCTTTGCAGTGTCCTTCAAGAAGCCTGAAGAGCTAAAGAAAGCTTGCCTGAGAGAGTTGAACAGTAAAGGTGGTCATAACAAATATTGTCTTTGCAGCTTGTTAGACTTACACAAACCAGTCTTAATTCTGTCAGCAAATTTGGATTTAGTTTCAGTCGTTTTAGTTCAAGTCATAATTAGGCATCTGACTTGATTTAGGCGACTAAATATTATAAGATTGTCGTCGACTTAATCTGAAGTGAATTCAGTTAACTAAAAGTTTGTCATGTTTTTGCCGGGGTGCCGTATAGTTTACAAAATGTTGTGTTTTCCTTCACGTCAAATATGGAATGAGTCTTCTCTCAGCTTGTGAGATCAATTTTTCTGCCCAAGGAGATCAAAAGTCGTCCCGCTCGCTACACAAGCTGATTAATTCTGATTGGGTCTAATCTCTCCTGTCATCTGATTTTTATTGGTCAACAAAAGTGTCAAAACATTTCATCATAATTTTCATCTTCTTTTTATTAACAAAAATTATTAGGCAACAAACTTAACACTGGTTCAAACTCTGTCTTTTTGCCTTATTTAATGCATTTGCATGGATGTTCCACAGTTTCAAAATGAATCTGTCTGCACAATTTCTCACATTTCCTTGCATCAAGATAAAACTTTCCCCATAAAATGTTGCTTCATCTAACAGCGTTCCTTTTTGTTGACCAAAAACAAGATGATAAATAAATCAAAAATAATGCACAGAAATATGATCAAATGTATCAACATGTTCTCAAATAAACACGACATGTTGTGGAATAAAGGCGGGATGAGCTTGGAAGTGTCCAATCAGAATTTATCCCCTTGTACAGTAAGGTTAGATGCAAAACTAAGTAAATGTATATAACCACCAAACAGTTATAACATGTAATTATCATTTGATAAGTATAACTCATCGTTTGTCCTACCAATATGTGAAAATTCAGGCGCATCTCTCCGTTGACTTTTCTAGCCTCTCCTTGATCTGGAAAGAAATGGTCCAAACCTGCACTACATTGTGTGGTGGAGACGAAAAGACGCTGAAGAGGAGTGGAATAACGTGACCACAGTGGGGACTAAACATGTGGTCCACAATACAGAAATCTATGTGCCTTATGAGATCAAAATCCAGGCCAGGAATGAGTTTGGAGCAGGACCAGAGTCTAACCTGGTCATTGGATACTCTGGAGAAGACAGTAAGTAAATCCTGACTACGAAGCAGCTTTTCATTTATGAGAGCAACCCATGCGGAGGCTGAGGAAAAGTGAAAACCAAACTGAGAATTTGTTTTGAAAATACTGCTGACTGTTCACACATATTGTGTCCACTTGGATGTGTTCAGAGCCCACTGATGCTCCCACTGACCTGCGGGTATCAAAGGTTGACAGCACCAAAGTTATCATCCACTGGAACCCTGTGGACCTGAACTCTGTCCAGGGAGAGTTCAAGGAGTATAGAGTAAGACTGCCTTTGGTTTTTCTAATGAGAACAAACTGCAGAGTTGGTACATTACGCATCATTTCACGTCCTCATTTTAGGTTTGACAGCGTTTTAGTAGGTAAAGGTGAACGCTTGGTCACGAATTGAGCTGCGGTTTGGGGAAGGCCTCGAAGGGGACTGGCGACGGCAGCCTGGCAGATCCCCATGCACTAATTAGAAGTGAAGAAGTTAAAGAAGGGAGGGTGGGGCACGTAAACGAGAACGACGGCTTGCAGAACTGGGAGAACCTATATAGATGAGAACTGGAAGGAGCGTGTTTGGAGGCGTGGTCCCGCTCCTGTTATTCCGATACATAATTTCCAATTATCTTTCATGATCAATTTTGGATAATTTCTCTTGTGTAATGTCCTCCAACCTCCTGTACGTCTTGCCTATTAACACCTTTCTTCCCATTCTGCTTCCCAGTTATACTACTGGCGTGAGTCTAGTCAGGTTCCAGGTCTGGTGGTCAGTAAGGAGAAGAAGGTCAAAGGTTTCTATAGCACTACGGTCAAACCATCTGGCATGCTCAGTGACCTGGCGCCCTACTCGAACTACAAGATGTTCATGGTTGTGGCCAACAATCGCTTTGAGAGTCAACCCAGCAACACTGTGGCATTTACCACCAAAGAAGGAGGTGAGGATGCTGTCCACCCACCCTAAAAATAACAAGTTTATACAGGGGGAAATAATTCTTTGATCGTGTGCTGAATTTGTAAGGTCATCTTTCAAATAAGTGAACAAAGATTTGACGGTACATGGTCCCATCCATTGGCCCCTCAGTGTACCCAGAAAAACACCACTGTGTTTGACTATAGCTTGGCGTTCTTTTAGATGTTCACTGGTTAACTCCAGACAGGCTCGTACATGTGTCTTCTTGAGCAAGGGGACCTGGTGGGTGTTCCAAGAAAACCCATTAATGCCATAATGGGTTGAAGTTCAGTTCATGTTCTGCTGTTCAGTATTGAATAGCAGAAATTTGGCTTTTTTGGGAGAAAAACAAGACAGTGTCTGACAGCACTGTAAGAAACGATAGAGTGGTAATAAGTGTGTAATAAGAAACAAATAAGGCAGAAAATAGAGCTTTCTGATGGGAAACTGCTCTCAAAGCACACCCAGAGACAGAGCTGTGCAGGAAGTCCAATTTTATCATGGTGGAAGCAAGACAGCAAAGGTAAGACAAAATCAGCTTGTCTTACCTTTGTGAAGAACTTTGGTCGCAGACTTACAAAACCTGAAGCTCGGAAACTGTGAGATGTCTGCTTTCAGCAAAGTCCATGTACGCCCCCGAGGGAGATCCGCGCTTTGTGTTTACATCTTTTTGCAGAATCTGTTTAGCTGCTCTCTAATCGTTTGCTTTTTTAGCTCTTTGGTGGTTGTTGAAATGGTTCTGTGAGCTTTTAGCTGAGATTGTTGACGTGTCTGTGGACACCACATGTCTATATTTAAGTAACAAATCTGGCAGTACATCCTGTTAAACCAGATGTTCTCCCTCTCATCCCTGGTATTGGAGGCATTGGGGTTCAACAGGTTAACTGTTCATTGTTTAATGACTGTGAGGAGTAAGAACGGCCATAATGGAGGTTTTCATCAGTAAAACAGTCCAAAGTTTGAGCTTGTTTGTGGTTCAGAATCATAAACGGCTTCAAGCCTGTGAGGCTCACTCAGACACTGAGCCATGGCTCTGTGCCACATGCACACATTTCTGCATCTCTGGCATTCAAACACACTTTATATACACTTCATGTTATGTCACTGTCAATACTGAACTGTACATCGAGTCTGTAAATGATCTCGTATGTTTGGCACTCCTGTTTTATGGTGTAGTGTGGTACCAATGGTGTTCTTGGTGATTGTGGTTCAATCTGTCCTCAAATTCAGATTTGGAGCATTTGATAGTCAGTTTATATTTCTTCTCTTTCCGAACAGTCACACCAACAGTTCTCGGCTTCTCACCCAGCTTCTCACTGATGGTCTTGGAGCCCATTCCACTTGTGTGTAGGTCTAAAACCTTGCACAGCTTTTTGGTCTTTCCCATTGTGGTGGAGAGGCTGGAATAAAAGAAATTCATTCTGTGGACAGTTGTGCTTCTTACAGATAACAAGCTCAGATGAGGAATTTCTTTGATGGAGTAAATCATGTTTGTAATCTGGCCACATGGGAACACAGGCAATCAGAATTCTGGCAGGATTGTTGGGGATCAGATTCTTGTTACACTCAGTGACATGGTCGATCGTCTCTCTCCATTAAAATGAAACTACCATCAAAATTAGAGACTTAATTTCTTTGAAAGTAAGCAAACATACAAATTCAGCACTGGATCAAATAATTACTTCACCATTGCATGTGATGTAGAGGTATCATATTATTGTGACCCAGAGGTAGCTCTCTGATAGTCTTATATGTCATTTTTATAAAGACAATTTTGTGTAGACTGAAAAAGTGAAAGGCTGGAGCATCAGGTGGAGCAGAAAGGAATAAAGTAGTTGTCAACGTTGCATGCCTTACAATGGCCCAGTACGCACACTGAGCTGGTACGAACTCACCTTGTGTCAGAACTTGAACATTGTGTTCCATGATGCTGACTAAGCATGTAAGCTTTAAGACACACAACACACACTGCAGTTTTTCTTGGTGCAGTCCAAACATGTGTCTAAACTGCATGTAGCTACTGTATTGCACACTGTTTTTTCTCTTTTGTTGTGATTGTAGTTCCAGACGCTCCAAGGTTCTTCAAGATTAATCGCAGAAGTTTGGACACGATCCACTTGGAATGGGCGAAACCTCTGGAGCCCAATGGCATCCTGACTGGATACCAGCTCAAGTACCAAACAGGTGAACTCATCTTATTTGTCAAACTCATGTGCAATATGTAAAATATGGCTGTGTTGTCAGTCTGTCATTCCCTAAACCTGTATTTTTTCTAAAGGCCAGCAGGCGTGGACTCCTCAGCGTCACTCTGTTTATCACTTCATTTAAAC
The DNA here is from genome assembly GCF_051167445.1 of Perissodus microlepis. NCBI lineage: Eukaryota > Metazoa > Chordata > Actinopteri > Cichliformes > Cichlidae > Perissodus > Perissodus microlepis. The sequence goes on from NC_140465.1 coordinate 1,836,609, forward strand.
CTTAGTAAATGTTTTCCTAATGAGTTGGAGGTTTTGAGTTTTAAATCTTGTTCAATACATTGTCCTGTCCATTTTGTAAATGATGGGCCCATTTAGAGTCAAGCTAGAAAACTCGGTATGATTCAGAATAATTTCATCTCATAAAACAGCAGCTTGCCAAGTTTGTCATCTTTTATTATCTGAGTTAAAAAACACACCCAAGATGGGGATGTCCAAAATGCTTTTATTGATGGTTGAAATCATCATCAGCTGTTCAGCTCTTGAATGTAGACCTGTGAGTTTTTACAGGCCTTTAACGTTTAGTGCTTTGCTTTGTAGTGTTAGTACTGGGACCACATAGATCTACAAGAGAGATGCATTAAGGGAGCAGTGTGATTGGTCACTTGGGCTTAAACTGAAATTGTAACATGTTACCAGTTTGTTAGTGACAATAAAGGTTGAAAGCCTCTGTCTGCAGAAAGCACAACTGTGCTACATAGAACCAATGTCCAATCAGGATGTACCTCTGATCAGCTTTATTGACCATTTTGGTAATGAGGTAGAAATAGTAATATTCAAATGTTCTCATCCTGGAACAGCACCAGTGTGACTGTACAGAAATGTACAAGAAATTCATGAAACTAATACTGCTCTGGATACGACCGAGATGATGATTGCAGCGTTCAAATGATCAGCGAAGCTGAATGACAATGTGTGTGTGTGTGTGTGTGTGTGTGTGTGTGTGTGTGTGTGTGTGTGTGTGTGTGTGTGTAGTCAACGGTTCCAAGGTGGGTCCTTTCCAGCTGGAGACGTTCTTTCCTAATGTGACAGAGTTTTTCCTTCGCGTGCCGGACCGTTCCTCCCGCTACAAGTTCTTCCTGTCAGCACTGACTCAGGTGGGAAAGGGGGAGGACTATGCTGAGGAGTCTCCACACTTCACTAATGAAGGTGAGGCTGTGATATGCTTATAAAACACTATGCATTTGTTTGCCTAAGGAAGGAAATTCAGAATTCACTAAATATATGAGTTGGAATAATTACTGTAACACATCATTAATGTCACAGTTCAGAGTTTACAGAACATCTGCTCAGTTACTGACAAAGAAAAGCAAGAGCATGTGTGCCTGACTGTACTCGTGTTTGTACGAGCTCTTTCATAACTGGATTGTTCAGTGTTAATGGTTCAAAAGCCCAGAAAACCTTCACCCTGAACTTCAGTCCTGATAGCTGTGGATATTTTCATGGCTGCGACAGAACTGTGAGGGACTGTAGTGACGTCTCTGTGTCTCTGTACTCCCCCACAGTGGATTTACACTAACACAAACCAGATTTGACTGAGGGTTTAACATAAATATTTTATTAACTGTTTAGGAATCACAGACATTTTTAATTAACTAGTAACTACCAAAGATATGTGAATGCACAGCTCAGAATGGTTCCCAACAAGTCTGCTTATTCCTCTAGTGTGAGTCAAGTTCTTTACCTGCTGTTTTAGGACATTACTGAACCTAAAAACTCTCTGTATCTGGGACATGCTTTCAGACATTTATGCCTTCACTGGGACTTCAAATGGTAAATGGCCTGTATTTGCATAGTGCTTTACTTAGTCCCTAAGGACCCCAAAACACTACATCCAGTCATCCACCCATTCACACACACTTTCACACACTGGTGATGGCAGCTACGTTGTAGCCACAGCCACCCTGGGGCGCACTGACAGAGGCGAGGCTGCCGGACACTGGCGCCACCGGGCCCTCTGACCACCACCAGTAGGCAAACATGGGGTTAGTATCTTGCCCAAGGACACAACGACCGAGACTGTTGAGCCGGGGCTCGAACCGGCAACCTTCCGATTACAAGACGAACTGCCAACTTCAAAAACTAACATGAAAAATATGTAATAGTATTTTATTTCAAATTGATACCTTAGGTGCATCTACTAAAAATCTCAGACAAGTTCAAATCCTGGCAACTCAAGGTCAGAGGTCAGGTTTTCTAAAAAGCCTGTGAATGAGTTAAGAAGGAATTTTCAAATTTACACCATAAAGTCATCTAGTAGAAGGCTGAGGGCTAACACTGGCAGCAATGGTGTGTGTGTGTGCGTCTGTGTGTGTGTGTGCGTGTGTCTGTGTGTGTGTCTGTGTGTGTGCGTGTGTGTCTGTGTGTGTGTGTGTCTGTGTGTGTGCGTGTGTGTCTGTGTGTGTGCCTGTGTGTGTGCGTGTGCGTGCGTGTGTGTCTGTGTGTGTGTGTGCGTGTGTGTGCGTGTGTGTGCGTGTGTGTCTGTGTGTGTGCGTGTGTGTGCGTGTGTGTGTGTGTGTGTCTGTGTGTGTGCGTGTGTGTCTGTGTGTGTGCCTGTGTGTGTGCGTGTGCGTGCGTGTGTGTCTGTGTGTGTGTGTCTGTGTGTGTGTGTGTCTGTGTGTGCGTGTGTGTCTGTGCGTGTGTGTCTGTGCGTGTGTGTCTGTGTGTGTGTCTGTGTGTGTGTCTGTGTGTGTGCGTGTGTGTCTGTGTGTGTGTGTCTGTGTGTGTGCGTGTGTGTGTGTCTGTGTGTGTGCGTGTGTGTCTGTGTGTGTGCGTGTGTGTGTGTGTGTGTGTGTGTGTCTGTGTGTGTGCGTGAGAGAGAGATGAACAAAGACAGGAAATAAAAACAGTCCTCCAATAAAGTAAAGTATGAGATTATCTGGAGGAGGAGCTGTGATCATTATTATTATGGTTACATTTTAGCCACTTGCTCAGAGACTTGAAGATGTTGCCTTTCAAACAGGGATGTATGGGCGGAGCTCGTTCCATTTCTGGGTACCTCCTATTGCAGACTACCAGTCCAATACCAGTATAATAATAATAATAAATAATTAGGAGGAGACTGGGAATCATTCTTTGTGTGTAAGAAACGAACAATTTGACCCTCAGTCAACAGCTTCAAGGTGACTGTAGTAACAATTATATAAGTATTATTTCTCACTGACCAGCTCACAGTTAAGACACTGTTGTCCTCTATGTTTTCTAGCTAATTTCTTCTTCTGCACCTCCTCACGTGTGTGTGACATGCAGTGGCAGTGAGATCATATTAATTGAGCAACATGTTACCTCAACCACATGTAGAAACAAACCCGTGGACACTTTGAAGTGCACCTCTGAAGCAACCTTCTTGCTGCCATGTCTGTCTGTCTTACAACTCTCATGTTTTCATTCTCTGTTTTTATTGGCAGAAAACTTTACTGACACGACAGATCTAGGTAAAGGGGATCAAGAAGTGCAGCATGTCTGTCACCTTCTCCCCAACCCCAGCCTATCCATCCACACACTAACAGCAGTGCAGTCCACCTCCATTGCCTGATAAGAATCAGTTCTGCTGCAGGGTGAGGTGCAAAGTAGTGTTAATGAAAATTAGACTTAAACATCATCCTAGAAATGGATGAGATTGGAAACTAAACTTTTTGATGATCTAGAACGTAGGTTTAAGACGTCACAATGAAAGTGATTTCCTGACTGAACTGCTGTTCGTGCTGCTCGCCTGCCTCTCCTGCATCTCAGCATTGTTTTCTGAGAGTAAAGCTGCTCTCGGGGATTCAATACGCTCGCTTCCCACTTAATGTGTCTGGGATTCACACATTCAGCTGCTGGACTTTTCCCTCATGTTCTGCTAGATCAGTACATACTCTCTTGTAGTCTTCCTTTGGGCAGTGTGTATATCTGCTGACCTTTAAATCCAATCCCTGATGGCATGCCTCCACTATACAATCTCACTGCATCGCTGCATTTTTCTGTGTGCTGTGGAACACAAGTTCACCTTGTGCTGGAGATAATGACTTCTCACACCCTGTCACTGGATACAGTGTCATGATGACACTGCTGTTTTTGGTGTGGGAAATAAGGGAAGATGCACATACGTGCATCCGAAGGTGAAGATGGAGGTGTGTGACAGGTGTGTGTTGGGCAGGACAGACGAACACCATCAGCAGTTGGCATTGCTGCCTTGACTATTCCTCAGAAGTCATGTTGCTCTGTCATCTTCATCCATTGCTTTTCTTCTCTGGATGAATAGCATGTTCAGGAGATCACAGGTAATGTTGTTAGAAGCTTTTGGCTGAGCCGGCCCACCTCACTGAGCTCTCCTGCACATGCTGATATTGCACTAACGGCTGTTTGAGGGCATGCCTGGATCCCGGTGATAAAAGCATGCTTGCTGGGGGGGGTTGGTGCTTGGGTAGGAGCATCAGTAGTGGGGTCCTTCACTGGCTGGATACAATCTCAAGTTGGAGGTACAGTAGATTTCTTTCAAGTGAAATTAACCTGAGGTGTGTGTGATCTCCACAAGGAGTCTCCAAAGTGTCAAAAGCTGAAGAAGAAATCAGTGAAACTGCTGGACTGCTTATATGAAAACGTTCTATACCAGAGCCACTATAACACCTTCTGCTAATACCTACTTTAAGAAGTATAAACATCTTGTACGTATTATGTCTAATCATGTTCCTGTGATCTACAATGGGCCTCTTGGGGAGAGTTCACACACATGCTTTATTGTTCGATGGTAAATGCAGTGACTGTGCAACCGTATACTGCCGTACTGATGTCATGACAGAACAAATAACAATTATACTTGAGTTAATCAAACCACTGGTTATGATTCTATCACCAGTGCTGATAGTTTCTCTTTGTGGTGTCTGCAAGAAAAGCTTTTCACAAAGCAATCCAAGCTGTTTCCCAGCTTTCCCTCAAATGGGTGAAAAATGTATCTTTGATCAGGTCTAATGAACCATGTATGGGTAGATTTAGAGTTAGTAGTGACTAAAACGCAGATATATTTTAGCTCTGTACTGACTGAGCTCTTTCCATTTCCCATTCAGTGCCCAGTCTGTGGGTTACGGCCACCACGGCGTGTCAGTCTAATACCAGTGTTAGATTATGAAAGTGTAATCCTCACCGTCAGGAAGAGACTGGGAATCAGTCTTTATGTGTAAGAAGTTATCAGTAAAACAGTTTTACAGCCTCATTCTGTTAAAAACAAAATGACAGAAAATGACATTCAAAAAATATACAATAAATATACATTCTAATAAATACCAATTCATTAGAATAGCGATTTATATTACAAATAAATATCAACAGGTTCAAGATGATTACAGTGAAAAAATACAAATGATATAAGCATTATTTATCTAATTTATTATTAATTTATCTGAGTCGATGAGACACGAGGATCACAGGGAGGAACAAGACCTAAGAACTAGAAATCAGGAAATCATTAGAAACCCTGAATCAAAGAGCATAAACACTGGGTCACCAGTCCCACTTTGGACGAAACACAATACGAGACAACATTTGTCCTCCTGATGACAGAAGAATAACGTGCATGGATCCTTGGAATGAGATGCTCTCAAATGAAGACTGTGATCTTGCAGGGAATTCCTCGAGTGTTTCTGCTCAGGGATTCTTTGACTTCTCATGCGTATGCATGCGTGTGCGTATGCATGCGTGTGCGTATGCATGCGTGTGCGTATGCATGCGTGTGCGAGTAAGCATGTGTGTGTGCGTCATTGTTCATCGTTGTGTTTGACGTTCCTGCTACCTTGTCTTTAACCCTCTGCTCTCTCCTCCTCTTTTGTAGTCGAGCTTACCGACTCCTTTGTGGCTTCTGGTTTCACTCCTACTCCTACTCCTTTCGGTTATCCTTCTCCCACTACCATTGCTCCTACAACCATTAGTACCTCAGCTACTCCCACTCCTACAACTACGACTTCAACCACTACTATTGCCACCACTTCTACTACTGAGGCAACCACTACCATCCTTCCAATGCTGTTCACCACCACGCATATTGACCAGAATGTGTTGGGTACTTGCTGTTGTCCCATTCTAGTTTTACTGTCTGTCTACCATTTGAATTGAACTGTCTTCTCCTACCTGAACAGTAAACTACATCAGGGTTTCCTTCGATACGCTGTGCTGTACCTGCTGCACAAAAAGTGGGGAGTTGCTACAAAATACTGGGTTGTAGCCAGCAAATATCCTCCTGGTCAAGGAGTGAGAAGCTAAACGTTTATTTCACAGAACATGATGGCTTTGAGTTTCAGTAGTGTCAACATTTAGAATATGTCGGGTTTGATTAGTACTTGGACACTGGCAGTGTTAGGACTGAAGTAATCGCTAACTCAGAAGTAAACATTACAATTCATTCATTCATGAACTTAAAAAAACTATGCAGATATATTTGGGTGGGGGTGGGGGGGGGGGAGTGAATATAGTTTAATGCTGTTAGTTTGATTTTGAGCAAAGCATGGAGTCTATTTTGTTGTAGGAAGACTTGTGCAAGGCTAGCAGTCTGCACGGGTCCAAACAGAGCCCTGTGTGTGGTTGTTGTAACTGTGCCCTCTCTGCCTCTTGCTTCCAACTTTGAACCCTTTGTCCCTTACCCCACCCCCACCTACCCTACCTTGTGTAGTGGCTTCTGGGCGAGAGATCTGGAATTTGACGGTGGAGCCTAACAGTAACTACGCTAAAGTCAGCTGGACGCACAACTTCCCGGCCAGCAGCAGCGATTTTGTACTAGAGTTCACTCTGGACAGTAAGAAATCAGACCAAGCTCAAACTGAGCTACTGAGATATAAACTGTGAACTAAATGTTCTGACTACAGAGTAGATCTACAAGGATAGTGAAGTAAAACTGGAGCTTCAAGGTGCAGAGTGTAGGTGGAGCTGAACAGGTAAAACCAAATTTTATCACACCATTTGTACATTACGGGAATACAGGACACTACAGCCTGGTGGCAAGGAGGAGCCCGGATCCAGGTTTGAAGTTCTCATAAGCATCTTCAAACCGAACATTAGAATGAAATAAACAGATGTCTGTTTGATACTGTGTGTGCAAGCTTGAGGTCAGATGGTTCAAACTGACTTCCTTTTTGCTTTTTATAAGTGCATTCTTTTGCTAACAATTCACACATAATCAGCTTGAAAAGACCTAACAATATATCATTTAGCTGCAGTAACACAATCTATAGTTAGATTTTAATGTGACTGGATGAGAGGAAAACATCTGGATGTGCAGTAGCAGTCTTGTTTGTTTTCCAGATCAGCATAATATTGATTTTAGTCACAATCCTAATGTAATTATATTCAGATGAAAGATGACATTTTGTTCCATATACTTCGCAGTTACACATTAACCGAGAGCCGTTTTTAGGCAGCATCTGCAAAATTATTTTCCCTCTCACTCTTTGGTTCTGCCTGTTTGAGTGCACCATGTGCATGGATCTATGAGTTCTGTTGCCTTTCTTTGAGTTGCTTTGGTTGGCCCGGCGCTGGGATGGGCTGCTTTCTTTGAACTGCTGTTTCAGTGTCTTTGTTGCTCACCAAGGCTGCCATACTCACCTGCTTGGTATGAAGTGCTGATTTATTTTCTTTCATACAGACTCTTGATCAGTGGTAGGTCATGTTTGAGGACACAGTGTATGTAACCCTGATAAGATAAACCACAGCAGGCCTAACGGGAGATCTGTCCAGCCAGGGTGTGTTTGTTTTTAGGTTGACTGAGACAAAGGAGACGGTTCTTCTCTCATTTTTGAGACAACAGGGATATTACATTGTTTCAAAAAACATAGTAAGTGATATAAATAAATCTTAACCTCTTCCAACCTATTGTAGAGTAAGATGAACTCGTGTAAAGTAGTAAAGCTGTTTATAATGTGTGTTTATTGATTTTATTAAGACTCTTTCAAAAGAGTCCACATTTTTTTTGTGTATTAAGTTTTTTTTGTTTGTTTCCAATTGAGAATTAGCTAGCTACTCGAGCTAACCAGCGCTAACTACCAGGGCTGGACTGGGACAAAAAATGGGCCTGGGCATTTTGACTAGAGACCGGCCCCCCAGGTATTATAGGAAAAGCCATAAAGCCTTTGAATGAAAACAGACGCTGTGGTGACAGTGATGTACAGTCTTGTTGGTATATGTATGATTTCTATACATTTCACATCAGATAAAAACTTTGGTCGTAAGATTCAGATAATTATTTGTTAAAAGCGAGACATTTTAAATGAGAATAAGAAAGAAAAGTATTTCTTTGTGCCCCCCTCTCCCTGTTAATGCCCTACCTGGCCCCCTGGCAACACTTTGCTAGACCCGCCCCTGCACAGTTACCAGCTGTCAGCTACTTAGAAAAGGATCCTGGTGTTATTTGTCTCTCAGAAACAGCTCATAACTTCCCTTCAACTCATTCATATCAACCCTCTGCTGGTTTCCTCTTTCTGGCGCAAAGTGGGCGATAAACAAACGAGAGAAAAGCCAATCAGCTGATCATTGATCAGTTTCATGACTGAAGTAGCAACAGGAGAGGGAGGGGAGAGGATGAGAGGAGAAGAGGCAGCTGTGCAGCAAAGAAAGAATAAATCCAGCTTTGTGTCTTTTTCCATTCTAGCTGAAGTCCGGGACAAACTGTGTTCCTTTTCACCTCAATACGAAACGCGTAATATTTTCTCTGACTGTAAAAAGTCAGCACAACGAAAATAAACTCCACCTAAACTTGGTTTATATCTGACCCAGACAGACTGCAGGTCATAACTTCTTACCTGAAGTTCAGTTCACCTGACGCTCCGACCGGCGGCCGCCTCGCGTCTCTCCTGTTCTGCTGTTGTACTCTACTTTATACTGTTACAAAAAAACCCAAAGAAAGAAAGAAAACAAGAAAACAAATCCCAACAGGGTTGTAAATTCATTGAAGAAATTGTATTGATACTATCTCTACTCAATACAGAATGCATGTAGGTCAGGGCTGCGCATAGACTTTACGACATTACGACAGGAGTGCATTATTGATGCTGGCGGGTTAGGGCTACCGAGAAGGCCCCGCTACATGTCGCTATAGGTCAGGAACACGTCCCAACACACTGCCCGAACAGGTTACTAACCCTGGCCAACCTGTCCCCAGAATTAAGGGATGTATCTGGCGGAGCTAGCCACAAAAACTGCCACAAACTGCCTTTTTATGTTTGATTGTTATTTAAAAAAAAAGAATGTGGAGAATATATTGTTTAGGTAAAAGGATTGGGTTACACTTTGATTTTTTTACACCTGCTTGAAAACAATAAACTAGCATGAAACATAAATACAGCTTAAATACACTGTTTTCAAATAGGGCTGACTGTCATGAGGATAATTATTTAGCCACATACACAAAAGAAGGACGTGGCAGATGGATATCATTTTACAAATGACAAAAAGCCTTTCTCATAACACTTCACTGACTTTTGTCAAACAGCATGTTCTTTGTGTGTCTGTGCTTTCTTTGGCTGGTTTGAGGACTGGTGTAGCATGGCTTGGTAATCACCCATGTTGGATGACTTTCACTTTGTGTGGCTAACAGCATGGTGCATGATGTCACTTCATGCTGCCTCTTCAGAGTGTCTCTCGTGGGCATGACAGACGTGTTTGTGCTGAAAACATGCAGGCTGTTGTCACTGCTTTCTGCCTTGACCTTAGAGATAGGAGGGGGTCTGGTGTCTAACTGAGACGAGCAATGTTTTGCCACCTGACATAGATTTAACTCAAAGTGCTTACATTTTAAAATCATGTTTAGTAGCATCTTCTCTCAGTATGGAGCTTTATGTCACTGGGTTGGTTGTTTGGTTGCCGTCAATAGACTTGCTGTTAGCTGAGTAGTAACAGAACCAATAACCTGGGGAAAAACAGGGACAATAAAATTCAAAAGCAGTTTAAGGGGGTCACTTTTGTTCTGCACCTAGCTGCAACAATGGGTTTTAAATCAAGCCTATACTGTCCACTTTCACTTTATCACTTAAGCAGCCAGCGGTTCTTTGTTGTTTGCTAGCTGCACTGACATGGGGAAATCTGCCTGCATTGTTCGGGCTACAAAGTACTTTTTAAATGAAGACTGTTTGGATGAGAGACCAACTAGCTGGAGCCCAATACTGCAGCCTTTCCTCGACAGGCCGGGTGCAACGAGCTGCACAATTAGCTTGCAAATAAAGTGTTCGCAAATTATGATATAATATATGCGCTATTTTATATAATAAAATATTCTCTTTTTTCCCCAAGCACAAGCAAACAGTTCACTGTGTTTCTTATTAAAACACGATCCAAAATCCTGACCTTCATGAGCATGGTCGAAGGAGAAGAAGCCTCCGTGTTAAAGTCTCCTTCGCCTAAATGTAGGTGAAGGAGTAATCCAGTCTCCAGAAGTGTGGAACCTCCACAAAGTCTCGGGGAAATATGCCGACGCGAGAAGAGAACTGCTACATAATGTAACTGGACATACAACACCTTGTGGACAAAGTTTCTAGTTTAGATGTTATTCTTTTTTGTTGAGGTACCTTAAGAAGTTAATAGAGACAATACAGTTCATCATTTCTTTAAATATACATTATAAATATATGTAGTCAGTATACCGATCCACACTCGCTTCCAGTGATCGCTGGCTGAAAAGTGATTTCCAGAATTTTTCAAAAGAATGATTTCTGGAAATTAAACTTTTATGAAAGAATATCAAGTAGTTTACAGCCAAAAAGAACATTCCCATTATAAAGTAGCTGCTGCAAAGTGACTTTTATCCAGGTAAAAATGTCTTATTTCAAGAGAGATCGAGGGTATCAGAAATTGAAACAAATGTAATATCGCAGTTGTATAAACTTACCTGATAATCTTGATAATGCTTTCCTGTGAAAGAACGATGCAGACAAACCCTGCAGGATTTCAAAGGTCTGCTTATGTCCCACGGAGTTATTGGTTTTGTTGCTAGTTTGTGAACATAAACTAATGCAGAGTAAATCTATTGATGGTAACCAACACCAACGTTCTGTACTGACAGAAGACGGTGCTGAACATGTTTTAAAACATGCTTTCAGCCGATTCTATTCCAGAAGTGGTTTTGCTTGACAGACAGTGGTCCCTGTGTTTCTGCAGGGAACTTGACCTTGAAGAAAAAAGTAGTCACAGGGCCATAAAACAGTAAAATTAAGCAGAACATATTGTCTGAACTGAGAATTTCATAAAGTATTGTGGCCAGGCATACATCACTATACTGTTTAATCCATATGTTTTACTAATTTAAAGAGATGAATGAATCTTTATGGCCACTGTGGTTGCAGCATTGCTATCAGCCTCAGTTCAGTACCGCCACCCTGCTATCAGACAACAGCAGTCTCCCTGTAAAGCATTGTGATGCTGCAGACTGTTGTATGCCCGGTTTTAGAGTGGAGCGAAGGCCACACCCCTGGAGTGTGATTGGCCTCTTTATTGTGTTTCCAAGGTAACAAGACGAAGAAAGATGTAAAGAGTCAACAGCCCCCCATTAATGTGGTGGATCTCATCCCAGGCGTCGTGTATCACCTGAGAGTTTACTCCCATCTATTCAACAGTGTCAGCAGCAAATCTGTCACCTTTAAGACCAAAGCAGGTGAGACCACACCTGGCCGTGTGGAACAAGGATGGGAGCCAGCTGGGCTCCTCTGCGTATTTGACACAAGTAATATCTACACTGACTAAGTCAGTGCAGGGTGGGTTGTCACGGTTTGTTTAATTGATATCTGTCTTGTTTTTTCCCAGCAGTAAACTTTCTACATTTGAAATGCCTCAGATTTAGAGGGCTTGTCTTTAGAAATGGAATCTACATGACAAGAAGTACAAGTTAGTTTAGATCGTGTGCTTACTTCTGGTAGTTCACGGGCCCTGTGTTTTTAACCAACTAAAAAGTTCGACTTTAAAGAGATATATTTATTGCTTCTGTCTTGTGTGTGTGTGTACATATTAGAGATGGCACGATGCCACTTTTTTATGTCCGATACACCGATAAATTTGGATATCGGCCGATACCGATATGAATCCGATATAGTGTTTTTTAATCAATAAAACAGTTTATTTAATATCTTGCTGCATTTTGTTCATACTCAAGTTTAAATAAACAACAACACTAAAGCTATTCTGTTATACCTGTATGTAAAAAAAATACACTGCACCCAAAATATTTCATAGTTCAGCAAAACTGATCAATCTAATAAACTTAAACCTGCTCCATCCTCCCTATTCTGGTATTTTAAAGAGTATTTAGCAGAAATATTAAGCAACCTAACTAATAGGGCTGCAAACTCGCAGCAAAAGAAAAAAATAGGGAACCACACCCCCCGCCTCATGATGCTTAATCGACGTAATCAACTTTAATTTGATGCAGTGTGAAAAAAATTCACAGAAATCAGTTATTTTTCAAGAATAATTAAATAGATTCAACATCTTTCTTCAACAGAACTGCACAGATGGTACCTTCCCAAAGGAAAAAGTACTATAGCTTACTAGGGTTTATTAGACTTAATAGTTACTATATACAGTAATGGACTTCTATACATTTTACATCAGATTAAAACTTTGGGTGTAAGATTCAGATAATTATTTATTAAAAGCTCGACATTTTAAATGAGAATAAGAAAGAAAAGTATGTCTTTGTGCCCCCTTCTCCCTGTTCATGCCCTATCGGCCCCCCTGGCTAAACTTTGCTAGATCCGCCCCTGCACAGTTACCAGCCGTCAGCTGCGTAGAAAAAGATCCTGGTGTAGAAAGTAATATTAAATAAATTCTAACAACAGCTTATCAAGCTTAAACGTGCTGCTGTTGTTCAGCTGCTGGTTTCCTCTTTCTGGTGCAAAGTGGGCCAAAAACAAACAAGAGAGACGATCAGCTGATCATTGATCAGTTTCATGATTGAAGTAGCAGCAGGAGAGAGAGAGAGAGGCAGTCGCTCCATATATCGGTTGTTAAGCTTAACGCTGGAATGCTTTACAAACATTCAGAGATGAACTTACACACTTGCTTTACTTCTCTCTGGGATCACTTCCTCGGAGATGAAATGCCGGGTTGGTAGCGAGGCTACAAATGCTCAACCAGAGCGCCGACAGGTCTTGCACGCCACAGCCGCTCTATCACGTGACCACACTGCTCCCACGTGCTACGGTTATGAGCCGAGTTACGGCGTGTCGCAAGTTTTGTGAGGTGCTTTTTTGATATTTAATGGATCGGATTACATTTTTCATTTTTCTCTGATATCCGATCCAGTAATTTAAGTCAGTATCGGACCGATACGTAATATCGGATCGGTCCATCTCTAGTACATATATCTGTATATATATAAACAGATATATGTTACTGGTCCAAAGTTTTAGAACACCACTATTTTAATGCCTCATTGCACTCTGAAAAAAACTCTGGCACTTATGTTTTGGGTGGTTGATGGGACTGCAGAGTGCTGTGGTAGCTGTTTTGGTTCAGGGGGCCTCTCACTGTGTACAAGTCACCGACCCTGGATCCACCAAAACAGCCCCTTCAGTAGTCCAATGTCGGTGTTTCATGGCCCAGCCAAGCCTCTTTGTCTTATTCTGACGTCTGGCTTTCTTGCTGCAGCTCGTCCTGTCAAACCTGCAGCTTGAAGTCTTCTCTTCACAGGTGAAACTGAGACTTGCTCACTACGACCACTATTAAGCTGCTTGAAGCTGTTGTCCTGTGAGCCGCCGTCACACACCTGTTAACTCTCAGAACCTTGTCCTCTGGTTCAGTCGTGTCTCTGGGTCTGCAGACCTCCTGTCACAGTTTCTGAGCCTTTGGCTGAAGGAAGCTGGACTCACTGTTTCTCTGTAGGACAGACCTGCATTTATAAGTGTTATGATGGTCTGTGTCTCTTCCATTGTTAATTTTTGTAGCAACTCTACTTTCTGGAGTACTGTTCAGCTGATGCTGACGAGGGTAAATCAGTGTGTCCCAGCACTGCTTTGTGCAGACAGAGGGGGGAGTAATCCAGAAAAGTTGGAACAGCTGTAGGAAGTACCAGCAGCAGCTTTCAAGGCTTGATCAGCCTCCATTGCTGCAGAGCAGATTTAAACTGTTAACCCATGTTGTGTTCTCTGAAAAAGGCCTTTTCGTATGTGTACATTAGTTTTCAGTTTGGGGTAGCCTTTGTTTTTAACCACTTCCCTTTGTACCATTTCGATCTATTCATTGGACATGGATGACTTGAACTGCAATAAATTACTGGAAAAATCAGGGTGTTCCAAAACTTTTGACCAGTGCGGTATCCTTCTGGTAATTTGAATTAAGTGTGAATTAAGACTAATGACTAAAACAAACTGTCAGCTCAAGTCCCAAATATGGGACATGAACATGAAGGTGGGATAAATCAAACACCTGTAAAACTGACTGATCTTGGTAGGCTGTTGGTACAGTTTGTCAACAAGCAGAGAAATTCCTCTTGCAGGCTTACACAGTAACTGTGGCAGCTGTGAAACAAAGTCCCTGATTTGTTGGGAAAAAAGTACATTTTTCCAGATTAAATCACACAGTGTGTGAATTTTCACCTTGACATGGACAGGATCATGTTCACTGCGTCATCCTCATTGTTTTTGGGGAAATGATGACATATTGGTTCTGAGCTGTTGACGTCTGCTGAGCGCTCTGGGATGGGTTAGGGTTAGGGGGTTAACCCTAACCCTCTCCAGATAAATACTAACTCTCTTTGCGTTCTTCTTTCTTGTCCACTGTCTTGTCTTGTTTGTCTCTCTGACATGACTCCAGCCTACATAGACCAGGTAGACATAGCCACGCAGGGCTGGTTCATCGGATTGATGTGCGCCATCGCCCTTATCATCCTGATCCTCCTCATCGTCTGTTTCATCAAGCGGAGTCGTGGAGGAAAGTACCCAGGTAAGCTTCCCACAGCATTCTTATGCAAGTCTATTCTCTTCAGTGAAATCATGCAGACAGTGGGAAGAAGTGATTATTGAATTTGTGGCGCCACACAGAGACTGAATATTCTTTAATGCCGAGAGGAAGAATATGTCAGTAATGTCACAGTTCATCCAGGTAGTTTCCTTTTAGAAGATCATTGGTCTTAATGGTCTTAAGAGTAGTGGGTATTTTAGCCAGTGCTGTTATATGTGGCTACTTACCTCAAGGACATAGTTAGAGCTAGTTACTGATTCCATCTCCCACGCCTCATGCCAGTACACGTCTGGGTGCAAGGATGTTGTTGAGGTTTCATCAGCAGAGCATTTTCTGTAGCGAGCATCTGGGTTCAAGAAGCAGGTCTGTGTATTGTAGTGAAATGAAACCTTCAACAAACAACAAGCAGTGAGCCTGAAAGGAATCTTTGCTTTGAGCGAGTGTAAGCTAGTTTTCCTTTGCTGTGTCTGCACCCTAGCAGAGGTCTGTTCTTGTAACTCCTCTGGTGACCAGGTGACGATGCATCTCATGCAAACATTCAACGTGTTGAAAGTGCACTTGTTCCCTGATGGGCATGACAATATTGTCATGCACTTTTTTAAAGAAAGGAAAGCACACTAGTCTTTTTTATTTAAATATTTCTTTTGATAAGTGAAAATGGGCAGTCATGGTGGGTGGTTTGAGACGGGGTCTCTGGACAAGACAACACGAGGTGACTGAAGTCGTCTTCTTAGATATCTTTCAGCACAGTATGGAGGAAGAGCGGTCAGTGAGTCCATTTGTTTCTCACTCTGACCAAGAGATGATGGTAAAGATGATTCCTTACATCTAATTTTGGGAAGACGGCTGCCCCGCCTAGAGGTTCAATACTGAGCTTTACAGAACTTATTTGTTTTAAGCAGTTTATGAAAGGAACAACAACAAACCTTTGGAAACAGCAGGAAATGAAGAGGGGTGAATATCTGCTGTGAGGGATTTGTAGGTTTCTCTTTGCACAGCTTGTTGTTCTTAGCAGCCTGTGGAGCCTGCTGGATAGAAAAGCTCCAATAAGAGAGTCACAGCAGGCAGCCTGACTCCAGCTGATCAGTCAGTACAGGGAGGACAGCCAGCTGCTGTGTGCATGAACAAGGTGAAAACAGACATGACAAATATGATGAATTCAGAATTTAAAATCAGGGTTTAGACGTTTTACAGCATTTAGCTGGATTGCTGTTTTGTGTATTATAACGTAATGGTCATGAATGACTTAAATTAGAGTATTGTTAATGTTTTACAGTTTTTGTAATGTCCAGGTGGTGGCTACATGAGCTGTTTCACAAAGGCTCTGGGTAGGTGCTGACTCAGTGACAAACTAATATAACAGACCAGTGACCAATAACAGAGACTGACAAGCCTTCAGTCAGGCACGTGGAACTAAAACTAAACGTTTTTAACAAATCTGACCAACTCACAAAGCTACTGAAGAGGATCGGGGCCACCGGGAAAGAGAAAGAAACCTCTTCCTTTTCCCCAGTGGCCCCGATCCTCTCTCTGCAAACCCAACATAATGCAACTGCTACTAAAACAGGCTTGACTGTCCCTTCACATAAATGCTCTGTGTTCCAAATGCATGTTTCACTCGGCCTGAAGAAATGTCACTAAATGACTTGAACACATTTGAATTCTTGTTTAATTGGCAGCAACTGAACGAAGCCTTTGAGTGAGCTGCTTCACCCTGTGGACAGACAGGACATAGCCCACACTCGTTATTCATACGCCCTATACACAGTACACAGTGTAGACTTAGTATGTGACAACTGAAAACAACTAAACCAGCAGATGGGGACTAACTAAATGATTGTATTTTCAACATAAAGCCCTGAAAATCTGTCTGGTTTCTGTTGAATCTAACAGCTGCAGCCTAACACCTTTGTTGTCTTCCTTGGCAGTGCGAGATAAAAAAGATCTCCCCTTGGACGCGGTGGATCAAAAAGACCAGGATGGATCCTTTGATTACCAGTAAGTATAAATAGCTTGTTCTGCATTACTATTCCTGTTATACGCTCATGTAAAGGTCGTCAGCAGTTATCAGTCACGGCGGTCTGCAGCCCCTTTAGTAATGAACCTGTATAATAGCCTGAGCTTAAAATTTAAGCAATAAAGAACTGAAGCAGAAACACTGCACTATAAGACCACGAAGCACTGCTGCTTAGAGGAAAGCCAAATGAAACATTTTTCAACATTTGAATTGAAATGGCAGCTGTGTCCAGCTTCTTTAATTATTACTGTAAAAGAATCAGCCCAATGTTGGTGCCAGTTTTCTAAAGGAAGTGTACACGGGGTTCAGCGTGAGTACACCTACAGCTGAGCTCTGTGGGGAACAGCATGCACAGGGGTTGGCGCCGTGTTAGCGCCTTTCTCTTGAGGCCAGGGTTAGGGTGAGGCTCCTCCTACTCTGTGACTGATTGATCTTTAAGACTAGAGTGTTTGAAGTGAAGCATGATGTGTGCATAAGGCTGGTCACTATTCTAACAACATACATGTGAATAACTTGTAAACACAAGTTGGTGTTCAGACCACGTCTGGCACATTTTTCTTGTACATTCTCCTTGCTGGTAGTTGGTTAGAATAGAATAGAATAGAATAGAATAGAATAATCCTTTAATTGTCCCACAATGGGAAATTTGGTTGTAAGTGTAGCTAGTTATGAGTACAACTTGTGGAACAGCAATAACACAAGTGCAGTAAAGTGTGTGTTGGAGTGTGTGCACCGTGCACATTCAGACTGGTGTGCGTGACTCTTTGACGGAGCAGAGTTAGACGATCTCCTGTCCCAGCTACACCTTTTATCTAGTTTTGAACACGTCCGTGTTTCTCTCTGAAGTGCGTACACAAATATATTCAAACTCGATACCATGTACTGTGTAAAGGCTTCTGTGTAATGTCAAGGATATGTGGTAAGTTGCATCTTTTGCTCCTTCCAGGTTCCACTGAGCTCTGTGGCCTCATTCTTCTTCATGACGAATGAACCTGTCCCTTAATTTGCCAACAGTCCCTTTAGACTAAAGACGTTTTAAGTTTAACCTGCTTTCTAAATCTGAAGTGGACGTGTTCTAACTGAGCTGTGTGAGAGGGCATCTTAACTTTCATCACCACAACTTTAACATCAGAATTTCATTTGTGACCCTGGGTCCTAAATGGGTCCATTAAATCACACAAATGGGTCCCACATAACGTTCATAACTGGGCTTTTGCTTAAATTTGTACTTAGAATGACAGCTGCTGTTTTTTGACTCACACTGTGTGTTCAGGGTAACTTCGAGAGGTGCGTTTGACCCCAGCATGCTGTGCTTAATAATGTGTGTTTCATCCTCCTCCAGAACCTGTTTTCTGTCAATGAACAACTCAGGGTCCAGCCCATTCAGCTGTGTGTGTTTTTACACTAACCCATGCATGCACAATGTGGAACTTGTCTTCTTTCCTTCCTTCCTTCCTTCCTTCCTGCCGTCTTATGTGGTTCCTCACATCTTGTCCCTCTCTCTCCCCCAATGCTGAAATGGGTCATCTGTCCCTGACAGGAACGAGAACGAGAACAGGTACTTTGGTTTTCAGCAAAGTCTTTTGGCCTGAGCATGTAGGGGTAAGCGGTGTGAGGGTGGGGGTAAGAACAGGATAAGGTGTAGCATGTTTGGAGACTTGACAACATGCCTGCATTGTTGGCTTTTGGGTCAGCCTGCAAAGAGGGTGCAGTTTAAGTCCATGATGTGAGCAGTAACACTCCATCTGGATTGCTTTGCATTTAATGTAATATTCAGGAAAAAATGGAAACAGAATTTGTATTTGCTCCGTCAGTTATGACCAGCTCTTCTTGCCCAAAACACAACAAAGCTCTGATTCTAGCGTTATCTCAATTTGTAGTAGAAATAAAGTAAAAAATAATGGGATGCAGATTTTCCTCTCTGCAAGAAGAACCTGTCCTTTGTCCCAAACGTCTCCTGGTATTGTCCCCACAGTTTTTAAAAAGAACAGTGCTGCCTGTTAGCAGCAGTAGCTGGAGAGCAGTGCTTCCAGAAATGAGGCGAGAGAGGCCTTTAATGCTACGAGGGCTTCTTTGTGACAGTCCACATGGTCACACTCTCTTGGAGTGTGTACTTTGTTGCTTGACTTCCTTTGTTAGCTGTGTTGCTGTGCCACACAGGAAGTGGTTCGCAGCTTTGTAACTACCCATATGGAAAAGAAATAGTAAAAACTTCTATGATTTACTCATGAAAGTGGCCACTTTCTTACTACTTTCATATATTGTTTTAGGAAGTATCCAAAACATACAAGTTTCAATTATATAATTTTTCAAGGGATCTTATATCTGTTTTCACTCTTGTGTGCTTTTCTTACAAGTTCCACACAAGACAGATACAAACTGTATAAGAGTTATAAATATCTTTTCCATGTGGGCAGAGACCAGAGTCAGGGTCAAGCTGCTGCAGTGTTTGTTCCTAAACGTTGCTCCGCTCCATGGTGACCGATTGAGAAGGTTACCTAGGCAACAAGAACTAAGCGTCCACTACAAAGCAAGGCACAACAAACGACTTTTGATTTTGTACATCTGCCTGTGGATTGGTGGATTGGAGGCTCTTTTGGTTTCTTATCTTTGCCCAGCATGCAGCCACATTGAACTACACTCATTCATTTTATCTGCCTTACATTCATGACTGATTTAGAATCGCCAGCTAACCTAAGATGTGTTTTTCTGGACTGTGGGAACAAGCCAGGAATGCAGGCACAAGGAGAACATGCACAGTTTGATATCCTTCTCGGTATAAGGCAACAGATCCAAGCACTCCACCACTTAATTCATGTCTTTATCATGCAAAGAGCAACATTTAAAACAGCCTCTCTTTAAATAAAAAGATGCCAACTCACAGCTAAGTAAATAAAAAGTTCTCTTTTAAATTTACTGCTAATCTACAAGGTTTGTGCACTTTCAGCCCTCACAGAGCAGATCTCAATGTTCACTGAGAAAACATTAATATCAAATATAAAGAATTTGGTTTAATTTGGTTGTATGTATTTATATTTTAAATACATAAAAGGTTAGGATTGCCCATCTTAAACAAACGGTCATCTTTTTGGTGAATCGAACCAGATGGTTTCAGTGCCTAAACCTAACCAGTGGGTGAAAGTAGCCTACATGATGTTTCATTTGATTAAAAACAAATGCTGAACTGGACAATGTGGCACCCACTTTACACTCGAAAAATCGCCCCAGTAAAGTTTCCATTAACAGGAATCGAGACCAAAACCACTTTTGAACCCGGCTGGAAGCATGTTCGTTTCTGCTGTCGTTAAGTTGGGCTTGCTTTTGGAGTGGTGCTTCTCACAGAGGTGGGAAGTACCGAAGCTCAAACACTTCCTTAGAATACTCAAGTAACTGCGGTTTACTTGAGTATTTATTTTTCTGACTTTTTGTTTAACACAAATCGCTGCACTCTGTAGTCCTGTCATTTTGTCAAATAGGCTGCGTAATTTTTCTTTCCATCTCTGTGTGCCTTTAAACATCAGACTACTCTCAGCCTGAATGGACGTACAGATAGTCGTATTGGTTTGTCCATTACCAGCACTTATCACACGCAAAGAGAGAAAAGACACCAAAACATGATCGAGGCATAATTTTCACTCTTCTGCTTAGGCATGGAGGGAACGTCAAAGAACGATGTTGTTACTTTTTCCTTCGCTTCTGTTCTACACTGCAGACTTTGAGTACATTCATTCCTTTGTTCCTCTGAAGAGAAGAGGCTTCCTAATCAAGTACCACTGACACCTAAGGACGTGTCGGTTTCCCTTCAGCCAACATGTCATCATTTAGTTTGAAGGTCTAAGGCTGTCTTCACCAGAAACTGTGCCAAGCAGTAGTGTGGATGACACAACTGTCACTGTGCCATTGGATACTTCGCTCAGTATACATTCATGTTTGATCTGTTCAGCAGGTCACAAACTTGTCAGAATAAAAAATACTTATATAATCATCTTCTACCATCTTTTCCTTCTCAGCTCAGAAAGTGTTGCTTTTTTCCTTCCTGCTTCTTCATTTTTTATTTTTATTTTTTGGCCTTGAATTTGCTTTGGTCGTGTTTTTTCTTTCATTTTTTGCTTGTTTTTGTTTGCTAAAATGTATCCACACATATATACACATATACATATATATATACATATATATTGCAAATGTCCTTTGGCATGAAGCGTGGCAGTTCTGAGAGTGTAGATTGTGTCCTCTGGGGTGAGCGTCTGAACACACAAAGGGAGATAAGAACATCTTACCTTTGCATCCTTCAAATGCACTCTTTTTTCTTTTGTCATGCTACTGGTTTAATAACAAGGTTAATGCTAGCATACAGCTGTGTATAACTATGCATGAAATTCTCCTGCCTGTTAAAATCTGTTAGGAGACATCAGAGATGAAATCAAGCATGCAATACAGATACTGCCCAGATTTCATTTTTAAATATGGCTACTTTAGCATGCACAGTGTCATAGTTAAAGAACGTGTTTGTTTATTTGGGTTTTCAAATTATTTCTGAGAAGATGCTGCCTGGATTATTGTGTGTGTGTGTGTGTGTGTGTGTGTGTGACCAGAGCTCATTATCTGAGACCTGCACGACGAAGCTTGTTTGGGGTTTGGGGCTACCTTCAGGGTTAACCTTGGCTTTTCAGTGCTACATAAGCAGTCTGCTACTCCCTGCTCTGTATTACACAGCCTGCTGCAGAGCAGAGATGCTACTGATGAAGAAAGTCTCGTGAACACTGTGCCACCATTCCTGCAGATTCCCTCACACAGCAGATAGTGCTGAGCCTTTTTCTTTTTCGGCTGCAAACAATCTTACAAAAATGTTATTGTTGTATGAGCATTAATAGGCTGTATGATCCTACAGGAGGCCTACTGCAGGATCATACATCTTCAACCAGCCCTCATTTCTTTACATTTTGCTTCCACTAGATTTTCTTCCACTGGTCTTAAGTTTTAAAACACCTAGTCACCTAGTTGACAACCAGTGTTCTGTACATGTAAGAGATAAAGAACCAATATGAAATCCTGTCTTTATTTTAAAGTTTAATATATGTTTTTATTTATTTAGAGCCTGTTTTTCCCCATTTCTTTTTACTGAGTCTAGAAAAAATACATCAGAGAGCAACCTGGGGTTGGTATGTTGCCACGATTTGACATGCAGACTGGAGCAGCCACGGATTTAACCACTAACCCTCCCCATTAGTTGATGACCTGCTCTCCCTTGAGCCACAACCAGGAGGTAACTTTTCTAATAAACCATTGTTAAGGAAAGGAAATGGGGAGAAAAGGCTGAGATATGCCAGATTACATAAGACCTGGATTGAAAATCAGTAGCAGCAGGTTTCTGAGCCTAATTTTGACATTTTTGTCTGAAATTTTCATTAATATGTATGGACGAAGTCAAGAGAGATGTGCAGCAGTGAGCGTCTACAGGTGTCTGTAAAACATGCAAGAGGCTCTGTCACAGTGTAGGACTGTATTTCAGCCAGTGGTGATGGGCTCTTCCCAGAAATGATGGAATTATGAACACAGAAAAGTACTTTCACATTTTAATCAACTATACAGTAACATCTGGAATCTGATTGGCAACAGCTTCATTTTTCAGCATAATGAGCCCAAAGACACGGCCACTGCAGTAAAAGCATAGCTGGATAGAAGACACTGTGGAAGAGTATCAGTGATGGACTAGTCTCTCCTGGACTTCAGCATGAATTGTGTAGAGTGGGATCATCTCGACAGAACCAAAGGCAGATAAAGGAGCACTCTCCAATGTCTTTCAAGAAACCTGGGAAACCATCCCTGAGGATGACTAAACACTACAAGACTAACAACTAAACAACTAAGGACTACAGAAGGCTTAGGTAACAGAGTTCAGGCTGTGCTGAACAATGGAAGCGGTCATTGACTAGTGTTTGTTTGTACCAACTCTGTTTTCCCCTGTAACTGTGCACTTTTCAGTCATCTTTCCATGTTTCAATAAACTGCTACACCTATTTCCCATTTTTCCCAGCAAAGTGTAAAGAAATGGGGGCAGCTCAGGACCCTTGCACAGTCCTGTGTTTGTACTTGCTGAGCTTCTTTAAAATCTGCTCCTACATTTGAGTTTTGTTTCCATATTTCTTCTTCACTTGTTCTTAGACTGTGAAACAGCATTGGAGCTGAAAGAACAATTCAGTTCAGTTTTATTTATGTAGCACCAAATCACCACAACAGTCAAGTCAAGGCCCTTTAGGTGCTAAGACCGTACAGTCTGACAACGCCCCCCTGTGACGATCGTGGGAAGGAAAAACTATTTTAACAGGAAGAAACTTCAAGCAGAGCCTCAGGGAGGGGGTGGGGTGAGGACAGGGGGACAGGACGAAAGACACATTGTGGAAGAGACCAAGAGATTAATAATAACTAATGATTAAATGCAGTAGAGGTGTATAAACACATACTGCAGCATAACTAAGGGAGGATTCAGGGTCACCTGGTCCAGCCCTAACTATATGCTTTAGCAAAAAGGAAAGTTTGAAGCCTAATCTTGAAAGTAGAGATAGTGTCTGTCTCCTGAATCCAAACTGGAAGCTGGTTCCACAGAAGAGGGGCCTGAAAACTGAAGGCTCTGCCTCCCATTCTACTTTAAATACTCTAGGAACAACAAGTAGGCCTGCAGAGCGAGAGCGAAGTGCTCTGATAGGGTGATATGGTACTACAAGGTCATTAAGATAAGATGGGGCCTGATTATTTAAGATGTGAAGAGAAGATGTTCTCAAAGCTCTCACACATGGATTTGGTGTATGCTGGCTTCGTTGTACATGCCTCTAGTGAAGGACTTGTTGAAGGCAAGCTTAAAGAGCATTAGTGAATAAAGATGAATAATTTAGTCCTGGTGCAAATATGGGGTAAGTGTTTTTTTAAGAGGGGCATATATGGTAGCAAAATGGGTTGAATCAATACTCCCACTGATACAGTTGGCAGCTTAAGAACTCGAAGGATTGCTGTACTGTCAGACCTTTGGGCAACAAATGCAAACTACATTGATAACCTGAGATAATAGCAGTGTGCTGCATGTGTGCTGTATATTTTCTAAAACAGACCCGGTCTAATTTTTTGAGGAAAAGATATTCAGCCAACTTATCTACCAAAAATAAAGAGAAACATCAAAAAACATTAATCTTACAAAAAACATTTGACAAAGAGAAGCTGCCTCTTTACGTGTAATCCCCTACATCTTTACTTTCCCCTTATAGTGTGTTACAGGGTCCTGAAGCTAAACAGGTCCACGTGACGCTATTGTGAGAGCTTGGAGCCGTTTGAACTTCTAACATTGCTGTTTCATTACCCCTGCAGCAGCGACGAGGACAACAAGCCTCTGCAGGGCAGCCAGACTTCACTGGATGGCAACGTAAAGGAAAGTGACGACAGCCTGGTGGACTACGGCGAGGGAGGAGACGGGCAGTTCAACGAAGACGGTTCTTTCATCGGCCAATACACAGTGAAGAAGGACAAGGACGAGACGGAGGGCAACGAGAGCTCCGAGGCCACTTCGCCTGTGAATGCCATCTACTCGCTGGCATAGCGGCTCAACAGCGCACACGGGGAACTTGGACGCACCCTCTGATTTGTTATGATAGAACCACACACATGATTCTATGAGTATATGAAACACATTACACACAGTGAAAGCAGCAGTGGCACCAGTCTGGAGACTGTCTAGGCTCTCCTCTGCAGGTAACGTGGAAAAAGATGCGACCACAAGCCTTTAATTTATTTTTCCAGTTCTAACAATATGGTCCATGGACACATCTGGAGAAAGTGGACAATGCTCGTTTTCCTTTGCGCTCTGCCTGCCCTTTACCCACACAGACTTGAAGTGTGCCTTCGGGAGGCATCAAACGTTCTTTAGAGATTTTTTGGTTTGTGACTCAGCTCTGCTTCCCGATAACCTCCCCCGTGCCCGGCATACCTCTGCGTAACCAAGTAAAGTAGTCACAGAGGTTAAATATACATACACACTCTGGCCACATCCTGCAACATATCAGCTTCTAACCATAGGATGCCGGCAGATATGTTTATCATATTGATATTTAGGCAATGAAAGATTTTAGTTTTTCCACAGCTGATAGAGGAGTCCGTGAAACTTAACGAATGCTGTATAAAGTCCTGGCACACATTTTAGTGCCCTGCAAATCTATGCACTATCACCTCCTTCATACCATTTTTGGTTCCATCTGGTTAGTAAAAGTACACATTGTGGGCTTCTTTTTAGCAGATTCAGTCCCAAGGTGGTTTGCCTTGAACTTTGTTGCAGGCATGCATCTGTTCCCTCTTATCCTGTGTTGCAGCTGTTCAAAATGCTTTTCCTGGGAAAAGCTGTTTCATGCTTTGTGCTCAGTTACAGTATGTGGTTAATTAAACCCAACGTTGTTCTGAAGCATGGTAATAAACTTAGTGCGAGAGAAATGTGATAGGTTTGCTCGAGAAACACCAGCGCACTAAAAAACAGTGAATTCCCTAATTAGCATGTGGGCTTGTGCTACATTCATGTCTAGCTGACAGGGTTCGAGGGCGATGATTCCCACACTAATATGGGAATCATCGCCATCATGTTGCTGGAATGTGGGAAAAACTGCAAAAGGAAGAAGTTTGAATTCAGTCGTGAACGTAATCGTGAAAGACACTGGAAATGTCCAGTCTGCTATCCAAAGACAGTTTAGTCTGTGAACTCGAGGAGGTATGGATCAAACTGCCAACCTCGCAGTTATTGGATGAGCTCATCAAAGCACAAGATGACTGGTCAGTCACAGTCCTGGATCAATATTCTTCTAATATTGCAGGACAACTGTGAGGCTCCTTAATTCTGTTGACTTTGTTAAAGAGTTACATCCAATCAGGTAAACTGGCAGTTTTGAAAGTGTGTTTTATAACCAGGCCAAATGTATGGTGGTCACACAGGGACATATTTCAACTGAAAGAAAATATTCTTCTGCTGCTCTTTAGCACTGCAAGTGTCAGGTTAGCATCTTGGTTTTGTCTCCTGGGTCATGAATGTAGCACCAGAAGTCATGATCCATAAGCCGTGTCCACACTAAACTTTGTGCGTCCAGCTTCACTCC
This sequence comes from Perissodus microlepis, assembly GCF_051167445.1. Taxonomy (NCBI): domain Eukaryota; kingdom Metazoa; phylum Chordata; class Actinopteri; order Cichliformes; family Cichlidae; genus Perissodus; species Perissodus microlepis. The sequence goes on from NC_140465.1 coordinate 1,862,433, forward strand.
GGCTGTGCAGACATCAGTACCACACACTGTATACAATGACCTCCAGTACTCACTGTTATTGGAACAGCCACACGTGTTGATCTGAAAGAGTCCACATAGATACGTTCAATCATTTTACTTTTTGCCTTGAGGTGCTTTATATTGCAAGGTACAACATGGGCGAGCGAAGGCCAACAATCACATGATGTAGATAAGGTGCATCCTAATCAGTGAGGTAAGTGCACTGCACTCTGTGTAGCCTGACCCCACCTGCACAGAGGGACCTCTTTGGTTCTTTGGATCTTTATGAACTTGATCCGTTTCTTATCGCTCCAAAAAGACATAATTACAAAACACTGCTACGTGATACAAATGATTTAAAGAATGAAAAGTACAATTCACAGCCACAAATGAAAGTTATCCGCTTCATTTGACATTTTTGAGGCTCACTCATGCTGTAGTTACTGAAGCTACTATTAAACCCTGAGTGCTACATCAAACAGGCTGACATTTGGAGTATTTATTTGGTATTTATTACATGATGTGGAAAGCATTAATATATTAGTTCTTACTTTAATTCACTTCATTTTTATGTACAACTGAGCCAAACTACCGATGGCTACAGAATAAAATTATTGTTCATCGCGAGAGGCATCAACACGCAACTGTATGTTCAACATATTTTTCTAGCAGCTACGTTTTCTGCTGTAACCGACGTCTCTGTCCATCCTTATACTCATGCTGTATTACTGTTACTCTGTGTTGTTGTTCAGACTTAAGTAGCATAACCTTTCCATCATTCTGAGAATGAATTGATGTGTATTCATTATTGCAGATTATTTGGTATTTATTTTGTACATCAGAGTCCTGAAAGAAAATCCTACCTTTGTAAATATTGAAGACTTGACCCCCACCCGCCCAATGAGAGTCACAAATCTGCATCCACCAAGCAGCTGTAGTGGTGCAGTCTGCCAGTCTGTCCTGCACCTTTGTTATGTAGCTTTGATTAATCTTTGCACTCTGAGGAAGAGTCATCCCTTTGCATTGTCATATACGGACTGTGGCAAGCCTTCTCAGGTGATGGCTTGGTTTGTGTGTTGTGAAAGAGAAACATGTTCGATTCTATTGTGTTCAAAGTAACAGCTCCTGCAGCGTACTACCTGAGTTACACAAACTACTACAAGACCTGAGAACATGAATTTCCTGAGGTCCCCTCCTTGTCTCAGATAGAGGCTGGATACACAGGCATGACATGTGTCTCATTACAGGGGTCAACAACTTTGACCCCTGTAATGTATTCCACTTTGTTTGTTGGTCATTACAACTCTTCTCAGGTGCTCTTTGTCAACTTGTAAATCTGCATATCCACAAAAACCTTGGTAAGAAGTCTTAAACTAGGGAAAATCATTCATTTTCTGAACTTCCTCTTTCTTAATGTGTCCCAGTGTGAGACTGCCAATAAACTGTAGCCCCAAACCTGACACAGCAAACAGGTACAATGTGATATCAGACCACATCAAAATAAAACTTCCACAATCCTCAGCTGATACACTTACACTGCAGAATGAAACGGTTTTACTAGTTTTGATCTCTGCAACAAAGACCAAAGGGATATTTGTTATGATGATATATAATCAACACTAAGCGTTCGGTAAAACTAACATTTAAATGGCGTGTTCTCTTCTGTCTAGAATCCGTTGACAGCTCTCTCTCGAGCACTGTACAGATGAACCTTGGCAGTGTTAATACAATGGCATTAGTAGCAAGTAAACACAGGTGAGCACAGGTGAGCTACTCTATAATCTTACCTTCAAAATGTTCTAGAGTCACTGCAGGACTTTAATCGTCCTGAAGTGAAAACATATGTTCCCTTCTGTTCAGAGTTGGACGAGCTGCCTTATTTCCTCGCCAACTTCGCCTGCTAATGGTTGCAGTCTTGTATAAGAGGCAATCCTTTCTAATTCAGTCAGTTTGTTAAAGCAAACTCAATACTTCATGTGTACACTAAAGGACATGTGAAGGACACTGAAGGAGTAAAACTCCTCAATCATTTCATGCAACGGGAAACCCTTTAATCTTCTTGTGAGATGTTTGCCTGCATACTGCATGCAAAAACACTGAATGGGACTAGACAACCACAAAGCGAGGCAGAGCAGCATCCACATCTATTGGAGATAAAGAATCTGAATTTCAGGAGTGGGACCATGCCTCCAAACATGCTCCTTCTGGTTCTTTTCTACATATGACTCCCCCATTTCTATAAGCTGTTCCCTCTGGTTTTCATGCCCCACCCTCACTTCTTCACTTCTCATCAGTACACAGATCTGCCATGGAAACAGGGCATGTATTTCTGGACTTTGATGGGAATAGGGGAATATTTTTATTCTTTTAATAATTTACCTTGAGTGTTTTTGCCAGGCTGTCTCTATCCCCATCTGTGCTACATCCAAGTGTTATAATGCTACAGTTACCCTTCTTGTGATGTAGCACAATGCCACTTGAAATTGATTGAAGTTACCTGCTTAGCAGGGCGCCAGGTTAGAAACAATTGTAGAGGATTTTCATGAAACACATGCTTATTTGCTTCCTACAGTGGGTTTAGAAGTTGACCCAGACCACCTGCTGCTAAAGTCTGCAGAGGAGAAGGCCACTTTACTTATGATAGACCTTGTGACTCCAAAGTGAAATTTGAGTTTGAGCATCTCTAAAACAGAGCCCAGTAGTTTCCTTGTCATTGATGATCTTATATTTCTCACAGTACGTCCCAGTCATCTGTCCTCTCTCCTGAATGTTAAAGCAGTGTCCTCTGAGTTTTAATCAGCAGGATGATTCATCCCATGCTGCACTGTGTTGACTAGCAGGACGCTGCTTGTGAAACTGACACAGACAGTGAGACAGAGCACTGGAAGAGCAGTATTTGGTTGAAGAACAGGTCTGAATTTTATCACTGGAACTGGAAATCTTTGCTAAAAAATCATCACACACACCACTCCTTACTCACTCTGCTGCTGCCCATCCACCAACCTCCACTGGTGGACCACAGCAGGGATGCTGGCAACATAAAGAAACAAAGGTATACAAAGCTTCGTGTGTGTCTACACATCAGTTTATGGTGCACAAAAACCAAGCTTCTTTTTCTTCACTCTTCACATTATCTTAGCTCACCTTTAATTGGGGATGAAAACAGTCAATGTGTATTTTTACAGCCTTTGCTTTTCCTTCAGTTTAAAATGCTGCAAAGTGTCAGAACTTACTGGTGCACATTTCCAGCTGGATTTTTCACAACTGCGTCATATTGGCATCTTCTTGTTTTTACCATGTGTATCAGAGCAGCGTGTTCACACCTTGCTTCTACATGCAGCATAACAGCTTTTGTAAGGTACATCTACTCTACAGGAAATGGCTTAAATATATTCACCATGTATGCGTGTATGATGACATGTTGCAACTTCTGCTAGTGCGCCTTCTTTATAGTAAAGCTATCTCCTTTTCTCTACCTCCTGACTTGGTTGTCATCCTTGTTTCTGTACTTATGTGCAGCATAGATTTAAAGCAGTAGACTTTGCTATGGAAGAATTGATTATTTCATCCTAATTCATTACATTAATAGTAGAAAACACCACATGTTTCTACTGATACATAACCCAAAATCTTTGTCTTCATTTCCAGGCTCCCTCTAGGAGAGCTGGTGATGACCAAGCTAGCTCCTCTGGTGGCCTCTTGAGGCTGGCTCTAAAACAAAGTCTCAAGTTAAACTGACCAATGTCACAGAAATAAAAGTGCATCATTACAAACTGTTACAAAACCAAAACTATTTTTACTGCTTTGCACTTTATGTTTGGTTCTCCCTTTATAAAAGCTGAAAAAGGCTTAAAGTTGGGAACATTTCTACGTGTGCAGTAACAGCCCTGTTCCACTAGTACCGACTCGGTTTCCATCAGGTGGTCATAACTTTTCTAGGATCTGTTAAGGTTCAAATATTGAGGAAGGAGAGTACAAACAACCATTGGTCCAGAACTTGGTCAAACAATTGATTTTAATGAAATACACGCGTGGGAAGACCAGTGCCTGTTCGCAGACAGGGCTGATCTTCGACTACTCAAAACATAAACAGATTTTTTATACTATCAGGGTTTGACTTTACTGACGCCCCCTCATGCGTCACAGATACACTTCATACATAGGTCAGATCAAAACCACAATAACTTTTAACACAGTTTAAAAGAACATTGTCTTCGTCTTCACGGCAGGTACTTCCTGTCACTGCTGGATGCTCGCTTATCATCTTGACACATCAGCAGCAGTTCTGCGACAAACTGCTCTTTTGCAACCCCGAGCCAAACATGATTAAACTTCCACCTATAAATGATTCTCTCTAACTGAGTGTGTGTGTGTGTGTGTGTGTGTGTGTGTGTGCTAACCGCAATTGCACCCTATTTCACCTCGCCGACTAGCTCCTGACTTCTCACCAGACAGAGAGACAGAAGCCACTCTCATATATGTAATAACCGAACTGAAACTATGTATATGTCATCTACTAAATAAACGTTTTAATCAAGAACCTCTACTAAAAGCTTAATACAAGAATATGAACTTATAAACGATAATTAAAAATAACCTGATATAAGTGTTTTGTAAGCATGTATTGCAATTCCTTTAATATGATAACAGCATGCATAAACATCTTAAAGCCATCTTAAAGCTATCTCTTACATTGTTAAAAGCAATGATCATACCGCAGATTATATTGTGCTGGTAAAATACTTTTGTTCATCCCCACAATTCCCCCTTTCGACCTCTGGCAAACCAGAGGTCGATACATACGTTATTGTTCATTCCTCGGCCCACTCAGCTACTTCCATATCCATCAGTGGCTCTTAGACAGGATATGTCTCTTCCGCCTAACTGCCAATGTGCGTGTGTTGTGCTGTGGAATGGCTTTATATATATTCTTTATTTTTATATATATTCTTCAACGTTACTCATCATTTTAAAACTCTTAAAGCGCTGCTGGTTTCCTATTGCTCGCTCTATTCTCCCTTATCTGATCCTCAACATCCTGTACACAAACTGTCGCTGCTGCAAAGGCCTCCACTCTGATCTAAAGTCACCTTTCACAAGAAAATCATTACAAGCGCCTATTCCACTAAAAGATCCAAAAGAAAACAACCACTTTAATCAATTAAGGTTAAGCATATAAGCAATTACTCATGCATACATTTTATCATAGCTAAACGCTGCCTTGAAACAACTCCTGTGTGTTAACACTAACTTCATTTTAAAACTCACATTTCCTATGTTATAACCTGTTTTTGGTATAGCCTTTTTATTTCATTTTGCTCCTTTTAATGTAACAATACCTTCCAATTCTCGTTTATCAGACTTAACCAAAATATATGCTTTCCTTCCTTTGGTCCTTCTTTAAAGCAAGAAACTCCTATTCAGTTCCTCTTTTCTGTCACTTATTACAGGGCCAGCTCAAGTTCAGTTAAACGCTAAATTAATTTGAGGCCTTTTGCCTGGAATCAATACTGTCATATGTGTTTATGGACTATATGTCTGTAAGCATGTGCAATCCTTCAATAACTCATATCATCCTCACAGTAGATTGGCTAATCATAGCGCTAGCCAAAGGCTCGTGACCCTCAAGAGACGAATTGAGCCACAACTCCTTTAAGGCACAAAATGCAATATGTATAAAAAATCATTTCTACGTATAAGCTCTCCCCTTTATCCTAAAAATAAATCTATGTACTATCTGTATGTGTAAGCCTACATTATAACCACTTCTTCTAGAAATCAAAAAAGAAATCAAGCCTTTTCTACTCCTACAACCTTCACTAGTTTTTCCCAAAGCATATCTTTTTGTCAACGTGTCCCACAATTTCCCTCTAAGATTTGTACACAGCTTCTTACGAACACCGGCATTTTATCTTCTAAACAGGATTCAGTTCACTCTAATCCTTTAACCTTAACATAAAAATAACAATCTCTGCTTCAGTTTTACCATATCTAAATGATCAAAAAAACCAAAAGTCATAAAATGATCCTAAAACCCATTTCAAATTAAACCTTTCCCCCCTTTTTTTGACACATCTCATGTGTCAAAACTAAAAATGCTCAGTTTTCCCCACTCATGATGCAATCTATGTCATAAAAAGAAACTTAAAACAGAACAGTTATCAGTCATGTGTTTCTTCAGTTAATGGTAACACGAGTTATATCAAAAAATGTTTCCCCTTTAGCATTTGACATTCTCCCAACAATATACTATAATACCATAATCTAACCCCACTCAATAAAACAGAAATTTTCTCTGGTAAAAGCAAATTGTTTGTCCACATTTATTCATCCCCACCTTCATCCAGTCACACACATTCACTCATATGCATTCACACCATATTTTTTGCTAATAGTGGAGCCTCCCGCGCAAGTGATCAGATTCTCCACCCTCAGCAAAATGAGCTCATTCATTTGTTTTATTTTCCATAGGAAAATAGTTCTTTATGCTTTTGGACTGGATTGAATCACTACAATCCTTTTAGACAGGGACTTACGACCTGATCAGGTCCCCTCCGGTAGCTTTCTCCTCAGCCAGTTGTAATCTGGAAAGCCCACCTTAAATTTGCTCTCCCGAGAATTTGTCAGCGCTGTTATTCACTGTTGCAGGCCTGCTTAGAACCAAAATGAGAAAAAGAGAGCTGATTATTAACTCAGCAAGACACAAAACAAAATCACCTGACAGGTTTTCTCTAAGTGCACTGTTACAAAAATAATGGGCCCAATTCTAGACATGTCCATTTTCAATAAAACTCCCTCTATTAAAACAAAAACAAAAACAACCCGAACCTAACTGACAGAATCAGGTCAACTGACATAATTTCACCTCCTCAATACACCGAAAATCCTGTTAAAACCACACAATTTGCACACAACAATCACCCCCTTTATGCACTTTAACATACTTAGATTCAGCATAAGATATAACCCCCTTACGACAACATATCATCACTAAACTATAAATTTCCTATGCAAATCTGCACTCCTCTTTTCTGCTATGCTTCCTCCCCTGAAAGCCTCAGTCACACACAAACAGGAAGCTTCTTCGTCACCACTCACTCCAGCTAATTTGCATACTGAGTCATATCTCAATGAATTGCCGTAACAAGAGAAACATATGTTTAAACATTACCATCTTATTAAATTATTTTATTTCTTTCTACAGTGATCACTGGTGTTGATCACTCGGTACCAGAGCACTCCTAAGTCACTCTTTTAAAACTACTTTAATCACTTCTTTGTTTTTCCATAACTCACTCCCTTGTCATATAGCTTCTTTGAGTTATTCCTCAACTTCAAACTCAAGTGTATTTTATTAAACATTCACACCATTCTGTCACTCATACAAATAGCAAGCTGATCTTCATTGCGTATGTTTGTGTTCTTAGCCAGGTTTAATCAATGTCTATGCATTAATCTCCACGAGCTTGTCCTTGTAAGGTTAATGCATTTTCTGCTTGTGTATGTGAATTTGCATATGTTGCTTTTGCAGTGTTTCAGACTCCTCCACAATTCTCCACTTAAGCCGTCAGTTTTCTCTTTCCCAAATTCGCTAACCCAAATTTTAAGTTCCCACCTTAAATAACAGCATTCCTTGTCCTCAGCCAAAAGTTAGGGCCCACTTGTCAGGTTTATCGAGACATGGCGCTGTGAACAATTCAACCAGAAACTTGCCTTAACATGTCCAGACATGTTAACCAATAGGTTTCTTCCGACCGCTGCATGTGGAGAATTGATCCAGGTCTGTTTCGCCCCTGAAGAACCACAACTGAGACATTTTCATTATTATCATGAGTACTTAAACTACCCGTTTCCCTCTCTCTGGTCAGAAATACCAACTTATGTTATGTGTATAAGTGTAAGCAGGTCTTCATTGCGTTTTCCTATGTATTTTTGTTAATGTTCAGTGAGTGTAAGCTGCTTTCTTCATTGCCTCTGTATGTTACAATCAGGTTTAATTCATGCATCTTTTCACTGATTTCTTAATTCAAAACATCTCACTTCTGATTCTTTACAAAAATAATTTCACATGTAACAATTTGTGTATGTGTGTTTTCAATTCATTAATGTAATTGTCAGTTATTTTCTCTCTTTATTTTACCTTCTTTTTGTTTACCTCTTTAGTTTTCTGGTGGACATCTCTAAACCATCCTGAGTTCAGGCTTCAGTCTCGACCCAATTATACCCTCTATTCTCGCACTAGAACTCCTCTGGACTTCACCTTCCCACTGGCCCCTGTGTCCTTCTCATAGTATCCTTTGTTGTCTCGAAATCTCCCGCAAACACAGTCTGTTTCTTCTCTGTTTCTTCTCCGTTGATCTTTCAAGATTACTCCAAGCCTGGCAAATATGAAACTCAATGTCCAGTACTTTTCCACAGTTCTTTATCCCACTGTCCAACTGCCCAGCCTGTAATTCACAGTGCATGTTTTCATCACGTGGTTTCTTCTTCTCTGTTCATCCTTTCAGTCGTCTCTTTCAGGTTAGGTCCTGGCAAAATATCACATTCAGTGCTTTCAAACAATCATGTCACACTGTTCTTACCAGCCTGCAGTCTCCCCGTGCTTAGTGTTTTCATCACATGGTTTCTTTCATTCTGCTTCTGGAGTCGTCAGTGTTATGATCAGTTGCACTGTCTTTTGCCTGCTGTTAATTCTTCAAGTCCACCATGTTCTGTCGGTCTTCATCAGGAGATTAACTGTCCTTTGAGCTTCTTCTCAGGATCGGGACAAGTGGGAGGTCAAGCTGTAAAATTTTAAGCCAAAATCTGGCCTGGTTTCCTCCCAATTATGTTAATCTATTGTTTTTTCTGCTTTACTCAGAATTCCAGGTTGAGAAAAGTCCACCTGTATTGACACACTAAAGCATACAATTAATATCCTTTTCATTTCTTTTCTTAAAACCTCCATTTGCTTCATCTGCCTAGAGTTTAACTCGTCTGTTTCTCTCTCTGGGTGCTCCCTTGACACAGTCAGTTCCTTTTATGGGCATGTAAAGTTCCTGTCACACACACCATTTCCTGTCACACACACACACACACAGAGCCATACTTTCTGTTTCTATCCCGGACGAGCCCCCAAATGTTAAGGTTCAAATATTGAGGAAGGAGAGTACAAACAACCATTGGTCCAGAACTTGGTCAAACAATTGATTTTAATGAAATACACGCGTGGGAAGACCAGTGCCTGTTCGCAGACAGGGCTGATCTTCGACTACTCAAAACATAAACAGATTTTTTATACTATCAGGGTTTGACTTTACTGACGCCCCCTCATGCGTCACAGATACACTTCATACATAGGTCAGATCAAAACCACAATAACTTTTAACACAGTTTAAAAGAACATTGTCTTCGTCTTCACGGCAGGTACTTCCTGTCACTGCTGGATGCTCGCTTATCATCTTGACACATCAGAAGCAGTTCTGCGACAAACTGCTCTTTTGCAACCCCGAGCCAAACATGATTAAACTTCCACCTATAAATGATTCTCTCTAACTGAGTGTGTGTGTGTGTGTGCTAACCGCAATTGCACCCTATTTCACCTCGCCGACTAGCTCCTGACTTCTCACCAGACAGAGAGACAGAAGCCACTCTCATATATGTAATAACCGAACTGAAACTATGTATATGTCATCTACTAAATAAATGTTTTAATCAAGAACCTCTACTAAAAGCTTAATACAAGAATATGAACTTATAAACGATAATTAAAAATAACCTGATATAAGTGTTTTGTAAGCATGTATTGCAATTCCTTTAATATGATAACAGCATGCATAAACATCTTAAAGCCATCTTAAAGCTATCTCTTACATTGTTAAAAGCAATGATCATACCGCAGATTATATTGTGCTGGTAAAATACTTTTGTTCATCCCCACAGATCTACTCGGCCGGGCTCCGAGTCATCTGAGGTGAACTGACTGCATGCTATCGAATGGTTGGTCAGTGGCGTCACTCAATGAGTCATGAGAGCACCTCCTTCACCAAAATCAAAATCTTCAAAAAAAAACCAAAACATTTTTGAAAGCAGACAATGACAGAAATAAAAACCCTAAAACACACTGTCTGACAAAAAGACATTCACCATACAGCAGGTATACCATTGCGTTGACGTCCTCCACATGACTTTCAGCTGTGGTTGCCACAATGACCCCACACACGTCAGTTGTTACTAGATTGTAATGGAAAATGTCCGAAACAGAACTGAGTCCAGTCGAGCAGCGTGTTGGTAGGTACCAGTGAAGCTGTAAGTGATGGTGGTCTTTTAGGCCTGACGTCTACCAAATTTTTATTTTCTGAACCAGCCTCTCTTTGGCTTTTTGGAATAGTATCATTTAGAGTAAAGATCATTTTAGATTTTTGTGCTTCAGTTTTCACGAGTGATTTTTTATTATTAGTCTGTTAGGTGATGCATACAGTATATGGAAGGAACTTGGCAGACTGGTTTTCTACCGTCATTTCTTAACACTGCACCATCTCACCAGTTATGGTCATTGTAGGGTCTAAAAGAGATGATACTGGACACAATTTCAAAGATGAAACTTCCTGAAACCAGTAGGTGACATCATGGTAACATCCATATATCCCACTAATTTACAACAGTCATCTCAAGATGCTTTATGTTGTAAGGTTAAACCCTGCAACATTAGTAAGAAACTCAAGCAATCACACGGCACCTTGTGAGAAAGCACTTGGTTATAGGAGAATCTCCAAAAGCTGCTTCTGTGAGTGTGTGTGTTTGTTTTTGGGGGTGTGTTTGTGTGACCTCCTGCTCACCAAAAGGGTCATAAAGACAGGAAGTTTACTAAACAAGAAAACTTTCGTTTCGTCGCTCATCCAGGTGACTTCTTCAGTGTCAGCTGACTGCAGGTTTCAATCTTATAAACAGGACATTTACATAATGACTGAAACCAGCCCACTGAAGGAACAATGGGCTGGGAGGTCAGTTCAACTTTTGGAGATTTACTTACCTGGATGATTGAGCATGCATCAAGACGTGATAGGAGAATATTCCCTTTTAACGGGAAGAAACCTCCAGCAGATCCAGACTCACGGAGGGGCAGCCAGCAGGTGCCAGCTGGGGGTGAGGAGAAAAGAGAAGAGACCAAGGGCAAACTATGGGAGAGAGTCACAGACGTTAACAGTTACAGTAGTGACACATATAAACACAAACTGAACAAAGATGAGTGTTGGGTCTGCGCTTCCACAGGCCCCGCTGGTTTAGAGACTTATTCCCGTTAATGACGCAAGACGAACAGCTCAACCGGATTTTCACATGCTAGCAAGGGGAACCGGACGGCAGCAGTCCTCTGCTGTCAGTGTCAAGCGAGTCCAAAGAACCAGCTTTCCCTGCAGCCTTTTATTTCTGTGACACACAGTTTACACAAACACGGGGCGATCGTGGCTCAAGAGTTGGGAGTTCGTCTTGTAATCGGAAGGTTGCCGGTTCGAGCCCCGGCTTGGACAGTCTCGGTCGTTGTGTCCTTGGGCAAGACGCTTCACCCGTTGCCTACTGGTGGTGGTCAGAGGGCCCGGTGGCGCCAGCGTCCGGCAGCCTCGCCTCTGTCAGTGCGCCCCAGGGTGGCTGTGGCTACAATGTAGCTGCCATCACCAGTGTGTGAATGTGTGTGTGGATGGGTGGATGACTGGATGTGTAAAGCGCTTTGGGGTCCTTAGGGACTAGAAAAGCGCTTTATAAATACAGGCCATTTTACCCATCGTAAACCCCCCCTATGGTGCATCATAAACCCTAAGGCATTGAGTGTGTGTGTGTGTGTATGTGCACGCATGTGCACGTGAGTGTGTGTGTTTGTTTTTGGGGGTGTGTTTGTGTGACCTCCTGCTCACCAAAAGGGTCATAAAGACAGGAAGTTTACTAAACAAGAAAACTGAACAGTCACCTGGATGTGTCCCTATAATAAAACACTACAGCCTCCCCCCTCCAGTCAACAGGCTGGGGAGGGGGTCAGAAACAAAGGAATGTCTTTGATCATACAGTTTGAACCAAGACTTACAAATGTAACTAACACAATGACAACATTTAACAATTTCAACCTAACAATGAGTACTGAAGAAACACGTGGTAGACCATGGAAGCCCCACAGCTGCCTATTGCAGCATAAAGGAAAGTTTTAAGCATAATCTCGACCCTGGAGATAGTGTCTGTCTCCTGAATACAAACTGGGAACTGCTTTAATAGTAGAGAGGCCTGAGAGTTGAATGCTCTGCCTCCCATTCTGCTTTTGACAACAGTCCACAGTCTCTGAATGAAGTGATTTTAACAGGATGCCAATTGTTGGGTTTATCTAGGCACAAACCCTGCTGGAACACGAGCCCAACTAACTGCACGACAAAACAAGGCAAGACAGAGCTCTTGGTCTTTGTGGCTCGCGAGGGAAGTCAGTCAAAGTTGAGGATAAGATTCCTTCACCTGAACTCAACCAACTTCAACTGATTCCTTCACTACAGCCCTTTTTATTGTGAGAAAGCAATCATTCATGAATATGCAATTACAAATACACGTGACATTCTTAAGCAGGCATCTCTGAGCATCAGTGTCTGTATTCTGTCTGTGTGGGTGCGTGTGTTTCCAGCCATACTATACATAGACACACGACCTTTCAATGAACTTAAACTGTATGCAGAGAAGCAGAAGAAAGCGTCTTGCTAAACTATAAGAACAGGAACCTGCAATAGGTCAAGTCTCAAATACACATTTAAAGGTGTGACCTCTCGAACCTTTAAGAAACGGATCTGGCTTCAAAAGCTATAATAGAATCATAACATCGAGGCTGCTTCCTCTCGTCTCATGGTACACAAGTGCACACAGAATCAGACCTAATAAGGATATGATTTTTATCAGCATACAGATGATTATATATTTCTAAGCATAAATGATTAAATGTTTCTAAGAACAAATTCTAAATTCTTGTTTAAAACAATTACGAGCATTGTTTCTCCTGATGCTCCTTGTGCACCAGTTCACTCAACCACTGAATGCAATGAGTTTATGAACTATTTCACAAATAAGGTCACTGGCATCAGGTCTAATATCTCTCCATCATCTTCTCAATATCCAACTTACAACTTGCTCTCCTCTGATGTCTTGTAATGTAACAGGAGTAAAAGAGGACCAAGTATCAGAGGCCTGCTTTGTCATATAAAACAGACTTCAAGCCCCCTCGATGTCCTTCCATCTTCATTTTTCACTAGTGTTTGATTCAATTGGCCCCTGTATTGTGGAAATGATAAATACTTCTCTTCATACTGGCTCAGTCCCCAGCTTCTTTAAACAAGCTGTTGTTGAGCCAATATTAAAGAAACCCCAGCTGGATCCATCTCTTCCTAACAGTTATAGGCCAATATCCAGATTACCTTTTATATCGAAGATTTTAGAAAAAGTAGTAGTAGAACAACTTAACTATTTCCTGGATAAAAATGCTGTTATGGACACTTTCCAGTCTGGTTTTCGTAAATTGCATCCCACTGAAACGGCCTTACTTAGAGTATCCAGTGATATCTTGATGGCAGCAGACTCTGGAGAGGACACAGTGCTGGTCCTGTTGGATCTCAGCTCTGCTTTTGACACTGTAGATCACAGTATCATGATAAACAGACTCGAGAACTTGTTTGGGATTACTGGTGTTGTTTTAAAATGGTTTATATCATATCTGTCTGAGAGATCTTTTACTGTTTGCATGAATCATTTCACATCAGAATCAACAGCTTTGCCGTGTGGGGTTTCCTCCAACTAAACTCTGATAAAACAGAAACTCTAATTATTGCTCCAGACCACATGGTCCCAGAAATCAGGCAGCATATCAGCTTCTTAGACCCTTCTGTAAAATCGAGCCTCAGACACCTCGGTGCCATGTTTGACAGCTCGATGTCGCTCGAGCAGCTGGTCCGAAACTGTTTTTATCATTTACGGAATATTTCTAAACTCAGACTAATGGTATCAAAGCTTGAACTTGAGATGATTATTCATGCTTTTATTTCTTCTCGTTTAGACTATTGTAACGGCCTTTTTACTTGTTTTAACAAATCAGCCTTAAATCGTCTTCAGACTGTGCAGAATGCTGCAGCACGTCTCTTAACAGGCACCAAGAGAAGATCGCATATCACTCCAGTTTTAGCGTCCTTTCACTGGTTGCCTGTAAGTTTTAGGTTTCATTTTAAAATTTTAGTTCTAGCCTTTAGGGCCCTACATGGTCAGGCTCCTCAATATTTATCTGACCTGCTGAAACCACATACATCTTCTCGAGCTTTAAGGTCATTAGATCAGAGACTGCTGGTGGTACCGCGCACTCGTTTTAAAACTCGTGGTGATCGGGCCTTTCAGACTGTGGCACCACGGCTGTGGAATTCTCTCCCACTGTCTCTTTGCTGCACGGACTCCATTGATTCTTTTAAGAAACAGCTGAAGACATTTTTATTTAGAAAAGCATTTGATTAATTTCTTCTTATGCTGTTTTTATAGTTTTATTGTTTTACATTGTTTTATTTACTGTTATATTGTTTTTATATTTCCATTTCCCGTGTTGTAAAGCACTTTGTGATTTTTATCTGTGAAAAGCGCTATATAAATAAATTTTACTTACTTACTTACAAATGACAATATAAAAACATCAATTCCAACATTCCCTCCTCTTTGTCATTTTGCAAAGCCTTTCAGTGTTATATTGCATCAGCATCGCGCCACTTATATTTTAACATTTTTAGCACATGCATCATTTTAAACACGTTTCGGCCATGCCATCCACGTCACCTTGCTGCAACAGAATATAGTTAGTAAAGGTGTAAATGTATGCCACGGTGGTCCAGACATCAACCAGGCTGTCCAGCCTTGTGGGCTGTCTCCTCCTGGTGCGTGTTCTGCCACATATCTCTGCAGAGCGGTTAAGTTCTGCAGTGCTTACACACTCCTTGTGATGCTGTTATCAGGTCCAATGTCAGTCGGTTCTGCAGTACCATTGTCCGTATGGCTTTCTGCTCCTTTGCTAGGGCTGTCCCAGGGGTTTTGGTCAGATTTATGTGTCTCAGTAGGGCGTATCGGTTGATCTCCACATGATCACGCACCTCTGCGACTCCGACATTTGGGACTAGGCTTTGGAAGAATTCGGAATTCTCGTGGCACTCCAGTATCCAGTATTGGTGAGGCCACATTTATCTCGCGTTTATTCTGGTTTCTTGGGTGGTTTTCCAGCCTATCCATGAAGAATATGTGGTCTGACAGTTTAACCAGGGTGCACAGCCCCCGCCCCATCCTGCTGGGAGTGAGAGAAAAGCTTTGTGTCCGCACACGAAGTACCAGTCGGCTAGGACTTGTGTTCCCTTCGGGGTCTGGGCCATGGATGAGCATCTGGTTAAGTTTTGTTGGTTGTCCTTAAGTGGGAACTGCCATGAGGTATTCCAAGATTTTCCTATCGTTGTACAGTAAGAATAGGTACAGTTACATAGTCGTCCTGGTAGCCATCCTACATTCGTTGAACCGTTTCCAGCAAGACAAACAGGAAAGGTTGTGTCTTTGAGGTGATTCAGTAGCACTAGATTGGGTAGTGGCTCCTGGACCTGTGGCCAACCCAACAGGTCATCATTCGAGACCCATTTCTCCGTTGTGCAGTTTTTCCAGCCTTGGATTGTGGAGCCATACGCGACCATGTTTAGTGGGGTCGAGAAGTCAGTGTTCTTCCTGTAAATCCAGGGTGTGTGGCCATTAGTTACTTTTTACAACATGATTTATCCCCTGAATAGGTAACAAAGCGATAGATCTTGCAGCCCAATTCTACTTTTTCTGCATAATCCATCATACAAAATGTAATCAAATAGAAAAGTCTCTTTTTAAAGCTTGTTTTATTAGTTTTAATCTTTTAACTTTATGCATCAAGCAAACATTAAATTATATGCAACATTCTCTGACTGGAAGAAATTTAAATCTATTTTCTGCACATTCCAGCATATAAAATAAAATAGTTTTTTGTGTTTACACTCACTCTTTCAAATAAATGCACGTAAAACACATCAGAAAATAAATAAAACCAAAGACTCAGCGGTCCTGTTGCTCTATTTTCACCTGTACAGCAGAAGTGGGGCAGGCAAAGGTTTGCCCTGGTGCAGGTGTGTCGTAGCGATCAGTGGAAGGATACGGCAGTTTCTCTGTGAATGTCACATTCCCGTGGCAGCGTATTTGGTGCTTGCTCGGACGTTTAGGGGTGTTTACGCTGTAAAAAGAGGTTTTCTTCCCACGCAGTGAGCAGCGGACGCTAATGTTTTTGTCACTTTTTATGGAATCAAACTCAAAGTAAGGTCAGTAATTCCACGCTTTAAACGCTGCACGCTCATACTCTCTCCCGCACTCGATATATTATCCATTTTTGATCTGCACACAGCTGTTGTCACGAACGTTGCACTCGCTTACGTCACTGTCACGACGCAAAAAAAAAATCACGGTTTTAGTAATGCAGTAACGCAGCGTGCTTACGGGAAAGTCACAGTAATCTAATTAACAAGTAACCCGTTACTGCCCATCTCTGGTTATATGCAACACACAACAGCCCACACAGGCCCCAGATTAAGAGTGTCTGCACACACTGACTTGGTGAGCTCAGGTAGAACAAATAACATGTTTCTAGCATCCCTCACAGCACTGCCTGTTACTGTAATCACCATTAAAAGCATTACACACAAGTAAACTTTGTAGCTGCTCCCATGCACCGCTGTTTGTCGTACAGTGAAAGGCAAATAAAAATGTACATATACCAATAAAACTGAGCCACTGATGTGGGGATGTTGGACTGCACACTGCATTATTATTAACGTATTAACACCTACACCATCATAATGTCTTGAGAGAGACTTTGTGTCAAAAAGTGATTTATGGTGTTGTGTTACTTTACTGCTCCAATGAAACAGGAAGAGCTTATTTTAAAGTATAGTTTTTGCTACTCTGTGATCTTGGGATGTCCTCTTAATATTCGAGCCATTTCTAGGGACAATAATATTTATGTTAGATTCTGTTTTAATTGAAGATTATGTATTGGAATTTCAGGAGCAGGGCCACGCCTCCAAACATGCTTCTTCCCGTCGTCATCTCTATAGGTTCCTCCAGTTCTGCAAGCTTTTCATTCTCGTTTACGTGCAAACAGGGTCCATTCTCGGCAAATACCTTTAAACACAGCTTATCTCTCAGGAGTAACATGATTTTACCGTGATGTTTTCCATCCTTCCTTTTGCTAAATGCTCAAGCAAGTTGGCACTGGGACGCCAGGTTATTCAGCAGCAAGCTTCCTACCACTGAACTGTCAGTTTCTCAGTGAAAACCAAAAAAAAGGGCACAGAGTTGCCAGTTCTCCTTCCCTCCACAGGAAAATGCAGTATGCTTCGGAGCCTCTCATCCCTCCTCTGCAGCATACGTCAGCACCTGGTTGCCAGGTTCTCAGCCACACATTCCTCTTCTGCTAAACTCCACAGCAAATGTTGCACCAAGTTGCCAGGTTCCCAGCCACTCTTCCCTCCTTCGCAAAATTGTGCAGGAAACCTCGGTACAGAGTTGCCAGGTTCCCAGCCTCTCATCCCTCCTCTGCTAAACTCTGCAGCAAACGTTGGCACTGGTTTGCCAGGTTCCTTTATCCCTCATTCGCAAAAGCAACAGCAAGCTTTTCTACCACCGGGTTGCCAGTTTCTCAGCATAGAGAAAATAAATAAATAAAGAAGGCACTGGGTTGCCAGGTTTTCCTTCATCCCCCATTTGCAACGCAGCATCTAGCTTCCCTACTACTGAACTGCCAGTTTCTCTGCATCTATCATTGCAAGCAGCGGGAAACCCTTCTAGCACTGGGGTGTCAGGTTCTTGCTATATCTGCCATTTGCAAACTGCAGCGATAAGCTTCTTAGTCCTGAGTTGCCAGTTCCTGTCCATCCATCATTGGAAAAGCAGTGGAGAATCCTTCAAGTTGGTTCCTTCTATAGCCATCATTCGTAATCACAGCAGCAAGCTTCTTCCAACACGTTGCCAGTTTCTCTACATCCATTATTGCAAAGCAGTGGTAAACCTCTTTGGCACCAAGCTACCAGGTTCTCTCTTTATCCCTCATTTGCAAATGCAGCAGCAAGCTTCTATCAACAAGTTGCCAGTCTCTCTACATTTACATCACAAAAGCAGCAGTGATACCTAGCACTGGGACACTAGGCTCCCTGTTTCCGTCATTTGCAATTGCAGCAGCAGGAGTAGTAATATACCTATACTTTTTTTGCCCCACCCCCCCACTTCCTCTTTCCCCCCTCCCCTATCCCCCTCCGCGTTCATGTGAGTGCATGTGCACGTGAACGGACTTTTTGCTCGTGCATGTGAGTTCAGGGGTCATATGAGTTTACATGTGTTTAATAGCGTTTTATTTAATGAAACCATTATGTGTTTTAATTAAACTCTTTTTAAAGGATTGTATAAGTCTCAGAGCTCTGTTATTTAGACATAGATGATTTAATTTAACTAGTTTAGGGGTATTTTACCTAGTTAGGAGCATTTTGCTTTTTCTTTAGTGCTATCCATCCATCCATTTATTCGCTTCCGCTTATCCTTTTCAGGGTCGCGGGGGACGCTGGAGCCTATCCCAGCTGTCATAGGGCGAGAGGCAGGGTACACCCTGGACAGGTCACCAGTCTGTCGCAGGGCCAACACACAGGGACAGACAACCATTCGCACTCACATTCACACCTAGTGTATTAACCTATCCCCACAAGCTGCATGTCTTTGGACGGTGGGAGGAAGCCGGAGTACCTGGAGGGAACCCACGCAAACACGGGGAGAACATGCAAACTCCACACAGAAAGACCCTGGCCTGATGTTGGAATTGAACTCAGGACCTTCTTGCTGTGCGGCAACAGTGCTAACCACCGTGCCACCGTGCTGCCTTTAGTGCTATTTAGGAGCAAATAGTTTTCAAACAGAGTGCCACAAATAACAGGTATCCCTTTAGAAATAAACTGTGATACTTCTAAAAACCGTGTATTCCCACACAGCATTTAATTTAGCTAGTTTAGGAAGATTTCACTTTTCTAATAGTTTCACAGGCTAATAGTTTTTAAACAGAATACCACAAACAACATGTATCCCTTTAGAAATAAACTGTGATACTTCTAAAAGCACATATTCACACCTAGCCACACTAGCACTGTATCAACCCCAATGTTCCTTTAATGCAACTAGCCCTATAATTATCTACTAGGCACAAACACACTGCAACAGTAAGACTTGTTGATTACACATGGATGATTTAACTACTTTAGGAGCATTTTACTTTTTTTCTTTAGCGCTCCGAAAAGACACAGAGGCTAATAGTTTTAAATAGAGCACCACAAACAACAACAGGTATTCCTTTAGAAATAAACTTTTCTTGTGTTACTTCTAAAAACTACAGATTCTTAACTCTGCAACAGTTAGACAGAGTGGGTTACAGTTAGGCCCCCAACAGTCAGCAAAACAAGTCATAAAACAATAGAGGCTCCCTTTATCAAGAGCATCCCAGCACACATCCCAACTGTAGTTCCATAGTTTCCACATTTTTTAATTACAAACAGTTTGACAGGGGATTTCTTTAAATCACCCCGCAATTCTTCAGCTGAGACACTTGAGTTAGAAAACACAAACACTGCAGTCGTCTTTACTCGCGAGGACAAGTGACAGAGCGCTCCTACACGTAAGAGACACTCACGGACTTGTGCTCTGTCACCGTCTGCTTTCTTTATTTATACAACAGGAATTAATACATTCGTTCAGTGACATGAGCATGTGCGTATGTGATTGTGTGTGTGTGTGTGTGTGTGTGTGCGAGGACAGAACTGCTTGTTCAGCTTCTTACTATCGCTGTGGAAAGCTTCAGATACAAATATCAGAACACGTTTCATAAAGAACAATCAGTTCTAAACAAGGAAAAGGTCATCATGCAGTATTCTATCATCAATAAACTTATATCACTAAAAGCTTATACTGACTACTCAGTACAATTTTCCATTGACACAGTTCCATTATCTTATCTTATCATGTCAGAGGTCAACTGAAACCATGTCCAACTGAACCTCCAAAGGTTTTTCACATCTTCTTACACCCCACACCTTTATCTCTACAGGCTGACAATTACACCTCCTACTGACTAACCAAACCTCCATAGTTTTTCCACCTTTCTCTTTGCAACCTGCTCTTCATATCTGCATCTCAGAGCCCAACTGAAACCAAGTCCACCTATATAAAAACACCCCATCAGACACACAGTATTTTCCTCAGCACTTCACAACTGCCGCAAGGTATATCGTTGTAACTTTTTATTTTTTCAGATCCCAGACACAGTGGTGTGAGGTAGTTAGCACACAATTTTGCCATGTAGAAAACATCGTTTGTTTGGAACACATCAGCAGAGGTAGAATTCATAGCTGTTCATAAGAGTTTAATTCCTAGATGTGCATTGAGCCGACTTTGCTACCCGCACAGAGCGTTTCTGACAGTCGGGCGCTGCTTATACAATAGAGAAAAGCAACAATACAGCGTGTTTCTCTGCTCCAAGAAATCCGAGGGCCTTTCACAAGGTAAGCATGTCTGTTATACCCAGGGCATAAATGTCTGTATGTCAGCGCTGATTATTCAAACCCTGTTTAAAATGTGACACATATGTTGTCCGAAAACATTTCCTCTAAATTTGCAAAGTTACTGATTTAAAAAATATATTTTCGAATTTTTAGTTGCATGTCAAACATATGATAGCTAAATTCACAAAGGTATAACCGTGCTAAATAAAAGAGGCCCAAGCACCAAAGCACTCTAATGCAATGAAATCCTCTTTATTGTAGAAACTGTCCCTAAGCTATTGTTGCTCATACTTACTGAGTTCCCTAGCTACTTCCTTACTATGTCAGTAAACTCTTTGAAAAGGAAGCTGTTGTAGATATAAGGAAACATCTTAATTGAAGCAAACTCTTTCTTTCTTGACATGTTTAATATGATTACTATCAGAGGAGAAAATGAACCTTGTGTAGTTTAAAAACGTTTTATTTAATCAAACTGTAATGTTGTTGAACTCTGACGGTGAAAAAAACAAAAAGCAGCCAAATTTTCATCTGAAAATGTTTAATTTTAGTAAAAACAATGCTCTGTAGTTTGATACTGTCGTTACAGACAAAGCAGATTGTTAGGTTTTGTATTGTTGATTGTCATTTATGCTTAGAAATATCTACTTATATAGGCTTAGAGTTTTATAATTAGTTGTAGATTGATAGAGGTTTGATCCTTAGTAGTCTGCAGAGACGTTGTGTGCATTCCAGAGTGCTCTGGCATTCACGCCCACATCCTGGGAGCATGGGAGAGGTCGTACCTTCTCTTATTGTTTTATGGTAGGATAAACGTAGCTATATCTGTTTTAGTCTAAGTGCCTTTTGTTTAGATGAACTGCTGGACTTCCAGACCAGCAGGTTTAGGGACGTCTTTATGGGGTCACACTCTGACCCCACACACACACACACACACACACACACTTACACAACGCACAGGCAAGGTACTCTTTGTTTGTATGTAGACGTCATATGTTAATGAACCTATGCATATTCATGTAACCTCAATAAAAGAGCAGTGTTACGGGGGAGCAGATGAGAGCAACTGGGGTCAAGCGAAGGAACGGCGTTTGTCCGGTTCTCTCCCGTGCACGAGAAACATAAAGAACTTTGCCTACTCGTGTCTTGCTTTGCTGTGTAATTAAATTGTCCTTAATGTTCCAGCGAATAGGTTTATGCTACAAACCTATCACAGACGTTTAAAGCCTTTGGATGCACATTTGAAATGCACTCATTCTCCTTATCAGCTGGAAACATTAAAGCCGTAAAATGACTTTTTCGAACGGATAAAAACTATTGAACAACAGCAATGTTGAGCCTGTTCCAAACTTTGAATGTACATGTGTTGAAGGTGCGGGTCTTGTTGAATTATTAATCATACTTTCTTTAATTTTTCGAGCCACAAAAACAACAACTTTTAATTTTCTTCTGCTTGAGTATCGGCCTCGGGTAGCTCTACTTATCATTGCTCAGTCAGTTGTCTGTTTGTGCTACTTTTTTCAAGGAGCAGTGGATTATTGGTAAGGGTGACTTTATGTGTTTAGTTACTTAAGTGGAAGTACTGTGGAAAGTTTTACCTTACATACATAGGGCTGACAGTACAGCTTCTGAGGTAACTGTTTACAAAATGTTATATTCTATCCACAAGTTCTTTGCAATTTTACATTGATAAACATTATCCTTAACACATTAGCCCATATAAAGTACTATGGCCATCACACTGTCATTTATAATTGTTTAAATAACTCGTGTCTTAAGTCCTTCCATCACAGAGAAAATAAAAAAAAAACATGGTTCACTTTTACATCACAAAATGTTAGAAATATAAGCCGTTCATAACAACCTGAAAGGCTGGGAGTTTAAAATGCAAACCGATGGAAGCAGCAGTAGAAGACTATAATGTCACAGAGCACACGGTGTCTATTATTGTGTAGACATTTATAAATAGGAGCTTAATAAAGACGCTTCATTTCTTAAGAAATAAACAGGTGGATGTTGCACCTGTGGCTAAACCACTGTACCCAAAAAATCTACTGTGTGTGAGGCTGTGTAAGTAAAGCTTGCCCTTCACACCCGCGTGTAACAAACCATCTGTTGGGGGTTGTGGATTTGACACCTCAGCATTGTGAAAGTGGGGAAACATGTTTCTGGCTGCACTGTAAGAAGTCATCTATAGAATCTACCCAATAAATCTGAGGTAACAATTTGCGTTGACTTTTTTGGGGTAGATTTAGTTCAATATATTGTGTGTAAAATAACTTCAATAAAAAGCTATGAAATACTTAATTAAATTGGGTAAAATTTACCCCATATTTATGTATACATTCAACACCTACTTACTCACTGAAATTAGGTAAAATTATCTCTTGTTTGCTAGTTGGTAATACCTGATAATTAGTAATAAAATTTAATTATTATCAGTTGATAAACATTACCTATTCATATAAGGTAAAATGTACCCCCCAAAAAAGATATTCAAATGGTTCCTCATCTCAATGTTTTTATTCCATAAAAATACAGAATAAAGTGCAACACAACGGCTAATGCAGACAACACTTTCAAAGGCCACTCAGTCCATTTTAAAAGCCAAAAGCACAGAAACTCTGCAAGGTTGTTTCTGTGCATGTACGTTATCAAACATATGGATAGATAGAACAGAACACTAACACCAACATGCAATAGTTTCTGTGCTTGCTGTCAGAAGAAAAATTACAGCTCCATCAAGCTATGTCCTCTGGGAACAAGAGGGGAAATGTGTGTGCATTGCATAAGCTTATTTTTGAGGCCGTGGACCTTGTTCAGTAGTTTGGCCCCGTCAAGTTCCAAAAAGAGTTTTTGAAAAGTGTCAGATGTGCTCTTCAGCTCCTTCGGATATTCGAGGTTGAGGGCATATATCAGTCCCATCAGCAGTACACATGCCTTTGTTCGGCTTCCACATCCCTCCATCACTTGGTTTCCCTCAATCACAATGGACACATCTGATGGATCCTCCTCAGCCATGATGTTGTGGATCACGATCACCTTCATCATATTGTCTGTGTAATCCTCACATTCCTACGTGTTAAAAAGAAAGAAACAAAAAGCATGCACACGTTTTATTTTATTTAAGATGCTTTTTCAATATATTTCAGTTGATCTAAAGAGGGGAGCGTACAGAAGATGAATGGAGAAGGGGAGAACAGGGGATAGGAGAGGACAGGAGAGAAGAACATTAGGATCCCTTGAGTTAATAAGTAATCTGTTATCAATATGACAAACCTGGCAGTCATGAAAAAGATCTTCTTGTCTTTCCCCGAGGTAGCTAATGAGGCAGCAGATAAGGAGATCCCTTTTCTTCTCAATGCTCTGTGTCTGTAGGGAGATACAATTTAGTGAAAAGACTAAGTCGAGTGATTTACATACATTAAGACTGAATTACTTAAAAACAAAAACATGGCTGATGTCTATCTCCAGCTTTCAACAGGTGAGAGGCTGGGTACACCCTGGACAGTCAATCACAAGGAAACATAGAGACAGACAGGATAAACAACCATGCACGCACACAGTCAAACCTAAGGACAATTTGGAGAGACCAATTAACCTAACAGCCATGCTTTCTGACTGTGGGAGGAAGCTGGAGTACCTGGGGGGAACCCACACATGCACAGGGAGAACATGCAAACTCCATGCATAAAGACCCTGGGCCGGAATTTGAACCCAGGACCTTCTTGCTACCCACTGCAGCCCTCCATAATTACATATTTCTGAAAAAAGTCAAATAACATAGGTCATTCAAAGTGTCC
This sequence comes from Perissodus microlepis, assembly GCF_051167445.1. NCBI lineage: Eukaryota > Metazoa > Chordata > Actinopteri > Cichliformes > Cichlidae > Perissodus > Perissodus microlepis. Next base: position 1,886,851 of record NC_140465.1, read on the forward strand.
AGCAGAGGTCTCATCTTGGAACCAGCAGCTCCTCCTTTGGCAGGCATAAGCTGCAAAAGACCTGGTGTGTACTCATCAAGTTTCAGCATGAATGTTTCCACCAAAGAAACTGTGGTGATGCGTCTGAACTCTTCGATGAGCTAAGAAGTAAGGGGACAAAAAAAATGACATTTCAATTTGTTGACATTTGTTTGACATTTGTTTTTTGGTGGATAGGAATAGTTATCACACATACTCACCTGAGCCTCAGTGAATAATGCTGGCCAGCTTTCTTTTAACTCACCCACAGAGGGGCAGAGGCTGACCACTCCAAGTCTTCGGCTAGAGAACGTTTTATTCATTTTGTCTGCAATTATCTTTGCATTGTTTTTCTTTGTTATTTCATAAATTAATTCAAGCCTCTCTTTCTCCAGTGTCTCTAGGGTTTCTCCAGTAGGATGCGGAGGGAGATAATTAACCTCTGCTTTTTTTGGGCTTTTTTACATTCTTTGATGGCACTGCATCAGCTGGATGCTTCCTTTTTAAGGCATTAATTTCAATTTCCGGGTAAGAAAATTTTCGAGATCTTAGCTTGGCACGGTAATTGTGCATCTTGTTTTTTATGCGCTGCTGCCAGCCATATAAGCCGGCAAATGATCCTGGCTCCTTAAGACACGGAAACTTTGAAACCAAGGCTTCAGCCACTGAGAGGATCTGCTGATTGGTTGGGTAAGCAGTGTACGAAAAAATTACTTTTGCAAGGTCTTGCATTGTTGCTGATTTAACACTGGCATCCATGAAAGGTCTTCCAGTGTTGCGATATGAGTTGTTTGCCTCAGCGAGGATTAGTTGTATGTCTCGGGAAAACTCCGGTACTTGAAATGGCACTGGCCACGCAGCAGGGCGACATGAATCAGGGAGAATGATGGTGTCACTGGAACTTGACGATGCGCAGTCGGACACCTGTGAGGGTGCATCATGATTGGCAGGGCAGATGTCCGTTTCAGTAGTACTTGCAGGATGAGTGCTCACTGAAGTCGAAGAGTTCAATGCAGACGATGATCCTGATTCACATACTGGTTGTAAGTCAAGGGTGATTACTGGCTCTTTAAGGATCACTTTAACAGTGGCCTTGTCATACAAGTCAGCAGTCGAGATGACACTGATTGTCAAAGTCTTTGTCTTGGTATAGCAGTCCAAATTCCCCATGTATCCCCATCCACTGTATTAGGAATTCCTGTTGGAAGTGTCAACTTTTGAATGCTGTGTTCTTCTAAAACGACTCTTAACTGGACTGTTGTTTGGTTTGTGTTTCCTCAGCTGTAGAGACAGAGAAAGAAAAGAAATTGAGACAGGTTATTGATAGTTGATAAGCTTACATGCATATATTTTCTTCATTATCTTCTGCCAGAGAAATAAAAGCAGAGATTTAGTTCAGTAGAATTTTGAATAAATAATTTTTGATTGTCGTTTTAAGAAGAGGGAGATAAGGGCAATAGAATAGAGGAGGGTTAAGTATGCATCACGTTTCCATTTTCTTTTTCAATGTTATATGTATTGTTCCTGTTAAATAAACATTACAATAAACAAATAAGACAGGACGCCTGCCCATATAGTTGTTGGTAAAATAATATATTTTTTCAATAATTTCAATAAGTGCACAAACATTTGATATAACAGAAATAATCAACCCATTACACTTACTCTGATGTGCAAATGAAGTGTTTAAGGGACACCATACGGCCATCTGCTGTATTGTACGCAGCCATGTTTCTTTCAGTTCAGAATGTTTAAGGATTTCTGTCTCTCCTGTGGGCTCTACTTTGAAACTCCTCAGGTGTTCACAGTACCAGCCTCTAAGCAACTTCAGAACAAACACAGGAGTTCTGTGCACAATGATTATTTGATGGATTTCTGCAAAGTCAGGTAGGCCTCCTGTTGAGCCAAACGGCAGCATCATGCCAATATTATAGTCTGTGCCTAAAATGGTTGCTTTATTTGTCATGTTCACAAAGTCTTCCCTGGGGAACTTCCTTGCAAGGGACTCCTTAATGCTGTCTTTTAGAACATCGACTGCCACTGGAGTCTTCTGGGACACTGACAGTGCTGGCCTTTGGTGGTTGTAATCGTGGGTATGATACGCAATCATCGATTGGTGTTTTCTCGCCATTGTCATGAGGATGTTTCTACACCCAGTCTGCCTCACAATCGTTTTAAAGAATCGATGTTTGGCTTCAAATCGCATAGTCCAGAAATGTACAAGTGGCCGTAAACAGTTGTAAGCAAAGGATAGTGCTCGAGAAAGTGATGTTTTGGTCTCAGTTTCTCCTCTGGGAACACTTCTAAATATCTGTAACGGTGTTCTGAGATCTTACTTTGCATGTATCCTATTGTGTGATCTGTGTGGAGAGGAGCCATGACAAGCTCAACAACATCTTTCAGGGTCATCAAAACCTCCCAAGCAGGCTCATCTTCTGGTACTTTGTCACCAATCATGAGTGGTATCATTCTCAACAAACACCAGTTTTCGTGTGCATTACCTCCTACACTTTTTCACGCTGTGAAATTTGGGGCAATGGGTTGTGGACAGTTTGTTTTGTCACTCCATTTGTAAGAAAAGCAACGGATGGAACAGTTGAGCTGCTCAAGAGATATGTATTTCTTCCTGATTAACACATCAAGACAGAGTGAAATTTCAACAGGTACAATCCCTTCAAGCAAATCATGCAAAGCATCTGGGGGATAACCTGATGTAGCATGAAAGTGACTGAGTCTGTCTGAGATTGGACACTGTCTTTTAACTCCACAGTGGTGAGCTTCTGCAGGATCAGACAGTGCTGCTTTGACATGGATGGCATAGTTGCACTTAGTCCGTAGAGGAAACAGTCCTTCTCCTACTTCATGCTCCTGGATCTGTGACCTTTCGCCAATGCAAAAGCGACAGAAATGTGAAGCTGAAAAGCTTTCAACAAACCCGCCTATTGAGTGAGCGCCAAGATTGTCAGCGACTACAGCAAGTACAGTGCCCTTGACCACTTTGCCCAGACTTGAAACAAAAATACCATTATCTTCAAAGGACTTCAAATCTTTGAGCAGTGGGTCCAAAACTTTTGCATAGCCAAACTGGTTGACATCATTTGCCTTGCATAAAATGGTTAAGTAAATGGAAGTCAGTGTAGATCTCAATGTGGCAGGTTTGTCTGCAAACACCCAACGCACAGCTGTGACTTTATGCTTCTTGCGGGATGTTCCCAGAGGGTTGCATATCTCAAAGTCATCTATATAAAGGATGAGTGGGAGTTTAAGTTCGTCTTCACATAAAAAGCTGTTTTCTCTTAGTAAAGATCCATCATTAAATGATTTGTATTGAGAAGAGACATCAGATGGCCTTTTGTTTTGTAATATTGTGTTTTGAATGTCTCTGTTGTCCACAAGTTGAGATAATAATGGGAGGATTGGTATATACTGAAATGTTTTATTATCTGTACTATCAAGTATGTACTCAACAGGTTCAGTCAATGAGAGATGCTCCTTTCTAAATTGCTCTCTCCTGAACTGACTGCTTAAAGGCCCTTCCACTCTTAAAGCAGCACAGACAGGGCTTAGCCGGCAAAGGTCTTTGACCAGTTCTGAAATCACTGAGTCTTCCGATGTACAGCCATGTTTTCTCAAAGTGCTCAGAATTATTTCTTTAATGACGGGACCAGATGCAGATGCTGTAAGGAAATGAAGTTCCTCTACTAGTTCGTCAATGCATGAATTGGAGACATTGGAAGTGCTCTCCATTTTCAGGAGGAGTAGCCCCACTTTCTTAGTAATAGTTTTGTTTAAGTCCTCATCCTCCTCAAGGACTGAGCCACATTCATTGTCATCGTCAACAATGTCACATTCTTCGTCCGGGTTCTTTTGGTATTGATGAAGAACATTAGTCTTGAAATCTTCCAAGGAATGTGGGTTGTGTTTTCTACTCTTGTGGCTGTGGAATGTTGTGTATTTGTTAACCTTATAATCACAATCCTCAAAAACACATGGCACAGTTTCAAACTTTTTTAGATGGCCACCAAGATGTTCAAAAAACTGCCTCTCACTGTCAAAAGAGCATGAATTACAGACAATGCATGTGAATGAAAGGATGTTGCCTGGCTGGGATGACTGTGAATGATGCCTTGACAAATGTGTCCTTAATGCACCCCATGTCTTGACAGTGCAAGGGCAATCTGCATGAAGGCAGGGTATGGAGTGGACTCGACCAAAATGCCCATGTATTAGCCTGACGTGTTTCAGCAGGTCTAATCTTTTTGTGGTTGTGAAGTTGCACAACTTGCATTTCCAGTTCATTTTCCCATAACTGAGGACTTTGGTTAAGATTAACCACATTTTTAAGGTCAATGTGATTTATTTCATTTAGAAACTTGCATACCTATAAAGGATACACCGGGGGTGGGGATGTGGGTGGGTGCGTCAGCCCTAGAACTGGTAACAGAGTCGTCTATCAGTGAGTCTCTGCTTGTAAAGGACACACGTGAGGACCTGAAAAAGAGGGCAAATAGTGAGTGTCCACATACACAGATTCTTCATGCAACAAAAATAAGAAAATACATTACACAAAGGAAATTTTCAGATATGTACCTGGTTACAAGTTATTTATCTAACCTCAAAATTTCTCTGAGTCTCTTTAATGAAGGTAGAAATTAAGCATAAGGGGAATATTCTTCTTCAGTTTTTCTTTGCTCCTCTTATCTGAGAAGTCTGTCTGTCTGTTCCCAACCCCCTGAGCGACCGTGGCTCAGGGGGTTGGGAAGCGTATCTGTAACCGGAAGGTCGCCGGTTCGATCCCCGGGCTCTCTGTCCTGGTCGTTGTGTCCTTGGGCAAGACACTTTACCCTACCGCCTACTGGTGTTGGCCAGAGGGGCCGATGGCGCGATATGGCAGCCTCGCTTCTGTCAGTCTGCCCCAGGGCAGCTGTGGCTACAACTGTAGCTTGCCTCCACCAGTGTGTGAATGCGAGAGTGAATGAATAGTGGCATTGTAAAGTGCTTTGGGTGCCTTGAAAAGCGCTATATAAATCCAATCCATTATTATTATTATTATACTTAACATGTCTCACACTCATACAGTAAGACAAATGGTGGGGGTGTAGTAAGGAAGTTGGGGGGAGCAGACAACTCCACAGGAAGAGTCTTTTGTGTCTTTGAGGACTCTGGGAGGTAGCAAGGGAGTGTGAACCTTAAGGTGTGAAACAGCTGTGTACTGCCTTTTGTTCCTGGAGAAGGTATTTAACTGAGAGCCATCCTTGGCTGAGTGCAATAATAGAGTAAATTTTATATGATTTGCATAGATTATATATACCTCTCTCCAAAATAGCTTTTATCAGTGTGTGCATAAGATTTCTGCTTGCAACTTAGAATCTCAGTTCTATATGAAATTCAGATGTTTTTTTAAGTATGGCTAATGTATTATTTGACTTCTAAGGCACACACACACACACACACACACACACACACACACACACAAGAACAACAACAACAACAACACAGAGAAGAAGAAGAGGGGGTCGTTTTACTACGTATCATAAAAACACAATCATTCATCTTCCAACTGTATCTTTCTGTTCTGGCTTTAGGATCATAGGTTGTTTACTGAGCCGTACTTTGGGAGTCATACTGTTGTGATACTGGGAGAAAAGGGTAAGGTGTGAGAGACTAAACCATTACACACAAAACTTGAAAAACCTAAAGAGTGTGTGAGACTGCTAGCTGTGTAGTTCAGCAATAAACTCATCTACAAATGTGTTAGTAAAGAGTGACGTGTACTTCTGTCCCATTAAGCAACGGTTTAACAAATTTCACTGCAAACTATAAAAGGAATCTGGATTTAAATAGAACATAGTAGTGATGGATTAAGTGCAGGAAACACTAGTATAAGGTGTCTATGGAACAAATCTCCTTCAGCGTTCAAAATGACCAAAGTGAGGACTACAGGCGTTTCTCTCAGTTGGCTGTGTTCAGGGAAAAAGCAGCTAAATACACTGCGACTGCTCCACATTGTTAGTGAGTTAACTCTGGATGTCTGTGGGTTTTGTCAAACTTGGAGTGAACAAAAGCAGAAAAACAGTAAAAGATGCAGACAGTGAAAGTCTGGTTTATTTCATGAACACAATGAAACATTTTACAGTCCACAGAGCAAAGAAGCATACATGATAAATAGATTTCACAATGTGCACGAACTCAAAATCTTTAGAGGTTCATATTTATAAAGTATCGCAAAGAATACATTTATACCATTGTATGAGCTACACTTCTTGTAAAAAAATAAACTGATTGGAAATGCGTTTGAGAAAAGCTTCTGCTGTGACCTTCCTTCTGTGAGGGCACACACACTCACACACACACTCACACACACTCACACACACTCACACACACACTCACACACACTCACTCACTGAGCGTGAGAGTGAGAGAGAGAGAGCTCAGTAAGTATGAGCTATTGTTGTTGTGGGTCAAAAAGTGGCGTATTAAAAACAATTCAGCAGACCCTCAGAGTGCTGATACAAACTGTTTTCAGCTGTAGAGGTAGAGGTACGCTTCATGTACTTATCAACATACAGTTCAGAGGCTTGCATTAGAGTACTTTGGTGCTTGGGCCTCTTTTATTTAGCACGGTTATACCTTTGTGAATTTAGCTATCATATGTTTGACATGCAACTAAAAATTCGAAAATATATTTTTTAAATCAGTAACTTTGCAAATTTAGAGGAAATGTTTTCGGACAACATATGTGTCACATTTTAAACAGGGTTTGAATAATCAGCGCTGACATACAGACATTTATGCCCTGGGTATAACAGACATGCTTACCTTGTGAAAGGCCCTCGGATTTCTTGGAGCAGAGAAACACGCTGTATTGTTGCTTTTCTCTATTGTATAAGCAGCGCCCGACTGTCAGAAACGCTCTGTGCGGGTAGCAAAGTCGGCTCAATGCACATCTAGGAATTAAACTCTTATGAACAGCTATGAATTCTACCTCTGCTGATGTGTTCCAAACAAACGATGTTTTCTACATGGCAAAATTGTGTGCTAACTACCTCACACCACTGTGTCTGGGATCTGAAAAAATAAAAAGTTACAACGATATACCTTGCGGCAGTTGTGAAGTGCTGAGGAAAATACTGTGTGTCTGATGGGGTGTTTTTATATAGGTGGACTTGGTTTCAGTTGGGCTCTGAGATGCAGATATGAAGAGCAGGTTGCAAAGAGAAAGGTGGAAAAACTATGGAGGTTTGGTTAGTCAGTAGGAGGTGTAATTGTCAGCCTGTAGAGATAAAGGTGTGGGGTGTAAGAAGATGTGAAAAACCTTTGGAGGTTCAGTTGGACATGGTTTCAGTTGACCTCTGACATGATAAGATAAGATAATGGAACTGTGTCAATGGAAAATTGTACTGAGTAGTCAGTATAAACTTTTAGTGATATAAGTTTATTGATGATAGAATACTGCATGATGACCTTTTCCTTGTTTAGAACTGATTGTTCTTTATGAAACGTGTTCTGATATTTGTATCTGAAGCTTTCCACAGCGATAGTAAGAAGCTGAACAAGCAGTTCTGTCCTCGCACACACACACACACACACACACACAATCACATACGCACATGCTCATGTCACTGAACGAATGTATTAATTCCTGTTGTATAAATAAAGAAAGCAGACGGTGACAGAGCACAAGTCCGTGAGTGTCTCTTACGTGTAGGAGCGCTCTGTCACTTGTCCTCGCGAGTAAAGACGACTGCAGTGTTTGTGTTTTCTAACTCAAGTGTCTCAGCTGAAGAATTGCGGGGTGATTTAAAGAAATCCCCTGTCAAACTGTTTGTAATTAAAAAATGTGGAAACTATGGAACTACAGTTGGGATGTGTGCTGGGATGCTCTTGATAAAGGGAGCCTCTATTGTTTTATGACTTGTTTTGCTGACTGTTGGGGGCCTAACTGTAACCCACTCTGTCTAACTGTTGCAGAGTTAAGAATCTGTAGTTTTTAGAAGTAACACAAGAAAAGTTTATTTCTAAAGGAATACCTGTTGTTGTTTGTGGTGCTCTATTTAAAACTATTAGCCTCTGTGTCTTTTCGGAGCGCTAAAGAAAAAAAGTAAAATGCTCCTAAAGTAGTTAAATCATCCATGTGTAATCAACAAGTCTTACTGTTGCAGTGTGTTTGTGCCTAGTAGATAATTATAGGGCTAGTTGCATTAAAGGAACATTGGGGTTGATACAGTGCTAGTGTGGCTAGGTGTGAATATGTGCTTTTAGAAGTATCACAGTTTATTTCTAAAGGGATACATGTTGTTTGTGGTATTCTGTTTAAAAACTATTTGCTCCTAAATAGCACTAAAGGCAGCACGGTGGCACGGTGGTTAGCACTGTTGCCGCACAGCAAGAAGGTCCTGAGTTCAATTCCAACATCAGGCCAGGGTCTTTCTGTGTGGAGTTTGCATGTTCTCCCCGTGTTTACGTGGGTTCCCTCCGGGTACTCCGGCTTCCTCCCACAGTCCAAAGACATGCAGCTTGTGGGGATAGGTTAATTGGATAATCCAAATTGTCACTAGGTGTGAATGTGCGATTGAATGTGAGTGCGAATGGTTGTCTGTCCCTGTGTGTTGGCCCTGCGACAGACTGGCGACCTGTCCAGGGTGTACCCCGCCTCTCGCCCTATGACAGCTGGGATAGGCTCCAGCGCCCCCCGCAACCCTGAAAAGGAGAAGCGGAAGCGAATGAATGGATGGATGGATAGCACTTTTCCTTTCCAGTCACCTTTCTCACTCACTATGTGTTAACAGACCTCTCTGCATTGAATCATATCTGTTATTAACCTCTGTCTCTCTTCCACAGCATGTCTTTTATCCTGTCTTCCTTCTCTCACCCCAACCAATCACAGCAGATGGCCCCGCCCCTCCCTGAGCCTGGTTCTGCCGGAGGTTTCTTCCTGTTAAAAGGGAGTTTTTCCTTCCCACTGTCGCCAAAGTGCTTGCTCATAGGGGGTCATATGATTGTTGGGTTTTTCTCTGTATCTATGAAGCGCCTTGAGGCGACTTTTGTTGTGATTTGGCGCTATATAAATAAAATTGAATTGAATTGAAATTGAATAGTGTTTCTTTTTAGGTTTCTTATTTTTGAAATCCTATATTTACTAAGTTATATATACATACATATACATATATATATATATACACACACATATACACACATATACACATATACAGGGAGTGCAGAATTATTAGGCAAGTTGTATTTTTGAGGAATAATTTTATTATTGAACAACAACCATGTTCTCAATGAACCCAAAAAACTCATTAATATCAAAGCTGAATGTTTTTGGAAGTAGTTTTTAGTTTGTTTTTAGTTTTAGCTATTTTAGGGGGATATCTGTGCGTGCAGGTGACTATTACTGTGCATAATTATTAGGCAACTTAACAAAAAACAAATATATACCCATTTCAATGATTTATTTTTACCAGTGAAACCAATATAACATCTCCACATTCACAAATATACATTTCTGACATTCAAAAACAAAACAAAAACAAATCAGCGACCAATATAGCCACCTTTCTTTGCAAGGACACTCAAAAGCCTGCCATCCATGGATTCTGTCAGTGTTTTGATCTGTTCACCATCAACATTGCGTGCAGCAGCAACCACAGCCTCCCAGACACTGTTCAGAGAGGTGTACTGTTTTCCCTCCTTGTAAATCTCACATTTGATGATGGACCACAGGTTCTCAATGGGGTTCAGATCAGGTGAACAAGGAGGCCATGTCATTAGTTTTTCTTCTTTTATACCCTTTCTTGCCAGCCACGCTGTGGAGTACTTGGACGCGTGTGATGGAGCATTGTCCTGCATGAAAATCATGTTTTTCTTGAAGGATGCAGACTTCTTCCTGTACCACTGCTTGAAGAAGGTGTCTTCCAGAAACTGGCAGTAGGACTGGGAGTTGAGCTTGACTCCATCCTCAACCCCAAAAGGCCCCACAAGCTCATCTTTGATGATACCAGCCCAAACCAGTACTCCACCTCCACCTTGCTGGCGTCTGAGTCGGACTGGAGCTCTCTGCCCTTTACCAATCCAGCCACGGGCCCATCCATCTGGCCCATCAAGACTCACTCTCATTTCATCAGTCCATAAAACCTTAGAAAAACCAGTCTTGAGATATTTCTTGGCCCAGTCTTGACGTTTCAGCTTGTGTGTCTTGTTCAGTGGTGGTCGTCTTTCAGCCTTTCTTACCTTGGCCATGTCTCTGAGTATTGCACACCTTGTGCTTTTGGGCACTCCAGTGATGTTGCAGCTCTGAAATATGGCCAAACTGGTGGCAAGTGGCATCTTGGCAGCTGCACGCTTGACTTTTCTCAGTTCATGAGCAGTTATTTTGCGCCTTGGTTTTTCCACACGCTTCTTGCGACCCTGTTGACTATTTTGAATGAAACGCTTGATTGTTCGATGATCACGCTTCAGAAGCTTTGCAATTTTGAGACTGCTGCATCCCTCTGCAAGATATCTCACTATTTTTGACTTTTCTGAGCCTGTCAAGTCCTTCTTTTGACCCATTTTGCCAAAGGAAAGGAAGTTGCCTAATAATTATGCACACCTGATATAGGGTGTTGATGTCATTAGACCACACCCCTTCTCATTACAGCGATGCACATCACCTAATATGCTTAATTGGTAGTAGGCTTTCGAGCCTATACAGCTTGGAGTAAGACAACATGCATGAAGAGGATGAAGTGGACAAAATACTCATTTGCCTAATAATTCTGCACTCCCTGTATATATACGTATGTGTGTGTGTGTGTATTGAGAGAGAGAGAGAGAGAGAGAAATAAACACACACCCTTTGGTGAATATATATATCATCAATTTTCAAAATGGGAATTGTGACAGTTACGATTACAGTTTTTTACAGACGCTAGGACACATTTCTCAATACTTAGGTCACTTTTGCAAAACTCCTCACACAGTGAGCACAACAGAAGTCTATGTGGGCTAAACTGAGGATCAGTTATCATTGTTTTGGCACAAAATGCATTCAATGACTACATCTCTCAAATTTCATGATTTATTTTCTCACTCAGACACAACAACTGCCAAAAATCTTTGTACGTACAGGACATTTTGCATGTACTTACATGCTGTTTTCAAAACTGTTAAACTTATGGTCAAAACAATAACATAATGCAAAACTGAATAAGACAGCAAAATTCAACAGCAATATTTTAGTGAAACATATTTTAAATCTAAAAACGCAGTTTAACCAGCCACAGCTGATTCTCATTGTAGATGAACATCTACACTGGTGGTACTCCTTCAATTTCATTACAAAAGGAGACGACTGCTGAATAGGTTTGTTTTGTGACGTAAACATGGACCCAGCCAGAAAAGGAGAAGTGGCTGAAAGAGGAAGAAGAGTGGCTGGGAGGGGGCGAGGAATACGTATGCGTGGTGGAAGAAGAATAAGAGGAAGATCAAGAGCTGCAGTCTCAGATGAGATCAGAGCTACTGTAATTGATCATGTAGTAAATCATGGTCACTCAATGAGAGAGGCTGGTCAGAGAGTGCAGCCAAATCTGCAACGCTCCACAGTGGCATCTATTGTTAGAGTTTTCCGGCAAACCAACAGGTAACTTGTATTCTGCAAGGGCATTTGCACATTTCAGAAGTAAATAAGCTTTTGTGTAATTAGTGTGAATGCTTGTAAAAGCATTCACAGTATTGTTCTTCTAATCTTTATTATTAGTGTGAATGCTTGTAAAAGCATTCACAGTATTGTTCTTCTAATCTTTATTAGTGTGAATGCTTGTAAAAGCATTCACAGTATTGTTGTTGTAATCTTTATTATTATTATATTTTATCTATTCCGTACGTTTTTTGTAGTCCTACTCCTTCAAAACCGTTCAACTTAGAAAAACCATTCAAACACCATTAGATTCCTCTTCTTTTGGACATGACTGCTTCTATTTTTCTCATTTTTAACATTTATATTTTTAATTTTATTCAACTTTATTCAACAAAATTTTCCCATGTATTTCAATGGAGAGACCCTTCAAATCCTCATTCAACTTACTCATTTTTAAACTCCTACTACTTCTACATATGTTGACATAGAGCCACCATTCAAACTTTAAAACGAAGACAAGACATTCAACTATTCAACTTGTATTTATCTTTTCAATATCTATTATACTTTTCCTTCAGTTCCAGTTTAAGTTTCATGATGTTTTTTCAGCCGTTTCAGAGTTCATAATGGGTGTGTATGGGACGGAATGTTGGGGCTAGAGTGAGACAGCTCAACTGCTAGAGTGAGAGGAGCAAAAAAATTAATCTTAAAATCTTTTTTAAAACTGCTGCTGTGTCTGCAGCGTTTGCTCTACAGGTATGATTTTACCCTCAAAACGTAGCCATCGCTGTCCTCTTTCATCCAATGTGTTTACTATTGTACTAGGTGTTATGGTTCTTTCATAAATGTCACCAATGCACAGCCTGCTCCCTCCAACTCTTCCATAGACTCTAATGTTAAAATGGCTCAGAAGGTTCGTTTGAAAACCAGAAGTACAGGCTGTCTTTACACTGTCACCACGTCCATATAATAAACTCCACAGGCATGAAAACTGAGAATTCAGTAGACTAGACATTGCTGCCGCTCACGGTGAAAGAATTTTGTCAATACGACCTGTACTTTTCATTTGGGAACGATTTGTTTCGGCCTGACTTTTCTGTTCATTTTAAGCAGCAAAAGTGAGGTGCATGTCTGTGTCCGTGTGTATGGAGCCATTGGGTGCAGTCACTATGGCAACCAGGCTCACACCTGCCTGCTTAACGAGCTCTGCCTGCCATTGTGCCAAGATTCATCTTAAACACTTCTCTTTCAACTGCTGCTGTGTCCACAGTGTTTGCTCTACAGCCATCATTTTACCCTCAAAACGTCGCCATCTTTGAAAGCTCAGAAATGTCAACTTTTTAAACTGTGTGGATCCAAGTGGAGGGATCACATTTGAGTCATTCAGTGATTCAAAGAATATGAGCTTTTAATATTCATTCAGATGTTTTCTGACTCTAAATTTTCTTTTCTCATTTCTTAGGTTTTTCTAATTTACAATTAAAACATTTTCAGCTTTTTTCCAACTTCTTCTTCTGTGTAACCTTCAGCTTTTAGCAGTTCACCACTTTTGTTTTCAGGTTAAATTCGGGTTGTTTTTTTTTATCTCATTCAAAATTTTCAACTCAAAATTCAGCAATTAATTCATTTCAGTGCATACATTCAGATTCAAGCATTCACACTGCAGTTTCTTCAGAAAATGCACTTTCTAGTTATTATATCATATTCCGTACGTTTTTTGGCATCCATCTCCTTCAAAACCGTTCAACTTAGAAAAACCATTCAAACACCATTAGATTCCTCTTCTTTTGGACATGACTGCTTCTATTTTTCTCATTTTTAACATTTATATTTTTAATTTTATTCAACTTTATTCAACAAAAATTTCCCATGTATTTCAATGGAGAGACCCTTCAAATTCTCATTCAACTTACTCCTCTTTAAACTGTATCTACTTCCACATACATTGACATAGAGCCACCATTCAAACTTTAAAACGAAGACAAGACATTCAACTATTCAACTTGTATTTATCTTTTCAATATCTATTATACTTTTTCTTCAGTTCCAGTTTAAGTTTCATGATGTTTTTTCACCCGTTTCAGAGTTTATAATGGGTGTGTATGGGACGGAATGTTGGGGCTAGAGTGAGACAGCTCAACTGCTAGAGTGAGAGGAGCAAAAAAATTAATCTTAAAATCTTTTTTAAAACTGCTGCTGTGTCCGCAGCGTTTGCTCTACAGGTATGATTTTACCCTCAAAACGTAGCCATCGCTGTCCTCTTTCATCCAATGTGTTTACTATTGTACTAGGTGTTATGGTTCTTTCATAAATGTCACCAATGCACAGCCTCCTCCCTCCAACTCTTCCATAGACTCTAATGTTAAAATGGCTCAGAAGGTTCGTTTGAAAATGAGAAGAGCATGGTGTCTTTCCACTGTCACCACGTCCATATAATAAACTCCACAGGCATGAAAACTGAGAATTCGGTAGACTAGACATTGCTGTCGCTCACGGTGAAAGAATTTTGTCAATACGACTTGTACTTTTCATTTGGGAACGATTTGTTTCGGCCTGACTTTTCTGTTCATTTTAAGCAGCAAAAGTGAGGTGCATGTCTGTGTCCGTGTGTATGGAGCCATTGGGTGCAGTCACTATAGCAACCAGGCTCACACCTGCCTGCTTAACGAGCTCTGCCTGCCACTGTGCCAAGATTCATCTTAAACACTTCTCTTTCAACTGCTGCTGTGTCCACAGTGTTTGCTCTACAGCCATCATTTTACTCTCAAAACGTCGCCATCGTTCTCTTTCCAACACAGTGTCTTTGAAAGCTCAGAAATGTAAACTTTTTAAACTGTGTGGATCAAAGTGGACGGATCACATTTGAGTCATTTAGTGATTCAAAGAATATGAACTTTTAATATTAATTCAGATGTTTTCTGACTCTAAATTTTCTTTTCTCATTTCTTAGGTTTTTCTAATTTACATTTAAAACATTTTCAGCTATTTTCCAACTTCTTCTCTGTGGTTGTCAGCTTTTAGCAGTTCAGCACTTTTGTTTTCAGGTGCAAATTTCTGTATTTTTCATCTCATTCAACATTTGTAACTTAAAATTCAGCAATTAATTCATTTCAGTGCATACATTCAGATTCAAGCATTCACACTGCAGTTTCTTCAGAAAATGCACTTTCTAGTTAGTATTATTATCTATTCCGTACGTTTTTTGTAATCCCACTACTTCAAAACCGTTCAACTTAGAAAAACCATTCAAACACCGTTAGATCCCTCTTCTTTTGGACATGACTGCTTCTATTTTTCTCATTTTTAACATTTATATTTTTAATTTTATTCAACTTTTTTCAACAAAAATTTCCCATGTATTTCAATGGGGAGACCCTTCAAATCCTCATTCAACTTACTCATTTTTAAACTCTTACTACTTCCACATACGTTGACATAGAGCCACCATTCAAACTTTAAAACGAAGACAAGACATTCAACTATTCAACTTGTATTTATCTTTTCAATATCTATTATACTTTTTCTTCAGTTCCAGTTTAAGTTTCATGATGTTTTTTCACCCGTTTCAGAGTTTATAATGGGTGTGTATGGGACGGAATGTTGGGGCTAGAGTGAGACAGCTCAACTGCTAGAGTGAGAGGAGCAAAAAAATTAATCTTAAAATCTTTTTTAAAACTGCTGCTGTGTCCACAGCATTTGCTCTACAGCCATCATTTTACCCTCAAAACGTAGCCATCGTTGTCCTCTTTCATCCAATGTGTTTACTATTGTACTATGTGTTATGGTTCTTTCATAAATGTCACCAATGCACAGCCTCCTCCCTCCAACTCTTCCATAGACTCTAATGTTAAAATGGCTCAAAAGGTTTGTTTGAAAACCAGAAGTACAGGCTGTCTTTACACTGTCACCACGTCAATATAATAAACTCCACAGGCATGAAAACTGAGAATTTGGTAGACTAGACATTGCTGCCGCTCACGGTGAAAGAATTTCATCAATACGACCTGTACTTTTCATTTGGGAACGATTTGTTTCGGCCTGACTTTTCTGTTCACTTTAAGCAGCAAAAGTGAGGTGCATGTCTGTGTCCGTGTGTATGGAGCCATTGGGTGCAGTCACTATAGCAACCAGGCTCACAGCTGCCTGCTTAACGAGCTCTGCCTGCCACTGTGCCAAGATTCATCTTAAACACTTCTCTTTCAACTGCTGCTGTGTCCACAGTGTTTGCTCTACAACCATCATTTTACCCTCAAAACGTCGCCATCGTTGTTCTCTTTCCAACACAGTGTCTTTGAAAGCTCAGAAATGTCAACTTTTTAAACTGTGTGGATCCAAGTGGAGGGATCACATTTGAGTCATTCAGTGATTCAAAGAATATGAACTTTTAATATTCATTCAGATGTTTTCTGACTCTAAATTTTCTTTTCTCATTTCTTAGGTTTTTCTAATTTACATTTAAAACATTTTCACCTATTTTCCAACTTCTTCTGTGTGAATATCAGCTTTTAGCACTTTTGTTTTCAGATTAAATTCTGTTTTCTTTTTATCTAATTCAAAATTTTTGACTTAAATTCAGCAATTAATTCATTTCAGTGCATACATTCAGATTCAAGCATTCACACTGCAGTTTCTTCAGAAAATGCACTTTCTAGTTAGTGTGAATGCTTGTAAAAGCATTCACAGTATTGTTCTTCTAATCTTTATTATTATTATTATTATTAGTGTGAATGCTTGTAAAAGCATTCACAGTATTGTTCTTCTAATCTTTATTATTATTGTGTGGATGCTTTAAGCATCCACACTATTGAGTTCCTGTTTCTCTTTATTCTTTATTATTGTGTGGATGCTTTAAGCATCCACACTATTGAGTTCCTGTTTCTCTTTATTGTGTGGATGCTTTAAGCATCCACACTATTGAGTTCCTGTTTCTCTTTATTCTTTATTATTATTGTGTGGATGCTTTAAGCATCCACACTATTGAGTTCCTGTTTCTCTTTATTCTTTATTATTATTATTCTAGTTGCCACTTTTTTTGCTTTTTTTGGCACTTAACTACTTCCACAATTTTTATGCTATTTTCACCGTTCAAATTTTATACTATTCTGTTATTTCTGCTAATGATCGCTATGATTTTTGCTATTTTTTGCTATTATACTTTTTAAAATATTAAGCTTTTTTCCTTTAATTTGTCCCATTGAAATGAATGGAAAACTTCCAAAATTCTGCTAAAACTTGCTCTTTTTTGAAACTTAACTACTTCCTCATACTTTCGCCTAGAACAACCATTCAAACTTTAAAATGTTCACAAATTATTGGGCTATTCATGTATGATTCAGCTTTTTCATATCTGTTACGGTTTTCATCTTATCCCTCTTTAAGTTTTCAGTTGCAAAATTTAGATTTTTCACAAAATACATGCGTTGTTATGGTTGCTATGCACTTGGCTTCCAGTGTGCCACTCTAGGTTTCGCAGTCTTCTCTTCATGTCCGAACAACTTCTTGCTACTTGCTCAATTTTCACTCAACTTCCACAAATTATACATCAAAACGTAGGTATTTTTGCTGCCTTTCAGAAAATGTCACTATCATTGTTGTGGGATTTATAGAATTTTTGCAAATCTCTTCAGACCAACACAAAGTCTCAAAACTCTCCATAGAAAGTCAATGGAGAGCTTGTTCAAAATCACCGCTTGATTTCTGTAATGAGAGGCATATTCGAATCGTCATATCTCCTTAACGAAGCGAAGTTAAGACATAAGGCTTGTCCCGGTATATCTTCAGACACTCCTGACGCTCACAATTCAAGAATTGTTTTCTCACCTATTACCATTTGGCCATGAATTACGTTTGTTTGAGGGTAGGAAATTCGTCCCTCGCTCAGATTTCTTCAGCTTTCAAACTCTGGAAATGAACCACTTTTTTCTCTCGTCATATCTTTTTGATGGATTTCCACAGAGACGTGAAAATTTCCATGACTGTTCACCAAAGCCTGCTGTCTCTTACGGTGAAAGAATGATATCGATACTCCAAATAGATTTAGAGTTAGAAAGCGTTGTTTGAGGGCAAGTCGAGGCAGTTTTTGCTTCGCTCTACTCAGTTAGGGTGCATTACAAGTCAAATATCTTTAATAATTCATATTTTAATGATAAATTGTCAACACTGGAAGATTACTCCATCTCTTCTGAACAAAACGGTGTAAGAATGACAGTTCTAGCCCCTACGGTTAGGAAATTATGGTCATTTGTTTGAGGGGAGTCGTCACTATGAGAAATAGACTGCAATAATCCTGTGTCTCTCTGTGCTGCGTGCACCTGTTTTGGCGGGAAAAAGTGCACAGGCTCTCTGATTGGTGGATTCAAATTCAGCAGCTCCCAGGTTGCTTGACTGAAAACTTGCTTCTCTCTCCCTGTGTGTGTGTGTGTGTGTGTGTGTGTGTGTGTGTAACAGAGAGAGAGAGAGAGAGAGAGAGAGAGAGAGAGAGAGAGAGACCCACTTTAGGGCAGCATCTCATTGTTGGAAAAACATATAATATATTCAGACTGGTTGACTGGCATAGACCCTCTGTGTGTCTCTCTCTCTGTGCATTTGTGTATACATATTTGATTTTATGTGTATCTGTTGGCTGTTCCTTCTTGTTTTTTAATTTATTTTTATTTCTTTATTTTTTTTTCACAGGTGAACAACAATTAGATTTTGAGGGAACTTAACCATGTTCTGTTTTTTTTTCATCTTGCCGTTTTACTTTTCCAATATTTCTACTTCAGTTATTAATATTCTGCTCAATCATAGTATTTGTTCTAAATCATTGTTATTATGCTATATTGTAGTATTTAAGCTAAATCGAAGTATTTCTACTATATTATATTTTTCTTTCTAAATATTGCATTTCTGCTATATAATTGTATTTCTGCTATGTTATACTATTTGTGCTAAACCAGAGTATTTGTGCTAAAACATAGTATTTTTACTAAATGTAGTATTTATGCTTAATCATACTATTTCTGCTTTTTATAGGATTTGTGCCTAATATAGTATTTCTGCTTTTTATAGGATTTGTGCTTAATATAGTATTTCTGCTAAATTATAGTATTTCTGCTTTTTATAGTATTTGTGCTAAAACATAGTATTTCCACTAAATGTAGTATTTATGCTTAATCATACTATTTCTATATATTTCTGCCAGGTCCCAAGGCAGCCAATCCTCTGTGAGGACTGAGACATTCAAATTTTCAAATCCGGGCCTGCACGGCTTCCCAGCCAATCATATATGTGGGCTGAGGCATTCAAATTTGCATATTGGGGCCTTCATGGCTTCTAAGCCAGCCAATCATATCTGAGGGCTGAGGAATTCAAATCCACAAATCAGGGCCTGCACGGCTTCCCAGCCAGCCAATCATATATGTGGGCTGAGGCATTCAAATTTGCATATTGGGGAATTCGTGGCTTCTAAGTCAACAAGTCATCCATGTCATATATCTCTAAAAATTCATATTTTAATGATAAATTGTCAACACTTGAAGATTCCCCCATCTCTTCTGAACAAAACGGTGTAAGAATGACCGTTCTAGCCCCTACGGTTAGGAAATTATGGTCATTTGTTTGAGGGGAGTCGTCATTATGAGAAATAGACTGCAAAAATCCTGTGTCTCTCTGTGCTGCGTGCACCTGTTTTGGCGGGAAAAAGTGCACAGGCTCTCTGATTGGTGGATTCAAATTCAGCAGCTCCCAGGCAGCTTGACTGAGCTAGAAACTTACTTCTCTCACCCTTTTTTCAGCTGTCCATTTTGCTTTTCCAATTTTTCTGTTTAAGTTATTACTATTGTGCTAAATCATACTATTTCTGCTATTTTATAAGATTTGTGTCAAATATAGTATTTCTGATTAATTATAATTTTTCTACCAAATCATAGTACAGTATTTTTGCTCTTTATAAGATTTTTATAGGATATTTATATTGCTTAATATAGTATTTCTGCTTTTTATAGGATTTGTGCTTAATATAGTATTTCTGCTAAATTATAGTATTTCTTCTTTTTATAGTATTTGTGCTAAAACATAGTATTTCTACTAAATGTAGTATTTATGCTTAATCATACTATTTCTATATGTTTCTGCCAGGTCCCCAGGCAGCCAATCTTCTGTGAGGACTTAGACATTCAAATTTTCAAATCAGGGCCTGCACGGCTTCCCAGCCAATCATATATGTGGGCTGAGGCATTCAAATTTGCATATTGGGGAATTCGTGGCTTCTAAGTCAACAAGTCATCCATGTCATATATCTCTAAAAATTCATATTTTAATGATAAATTGTCAACACTTGAAGATTCCACAATCTCTTCTGAACAAAACGGTGTAAGAATGACCGTTCTAGCCCCTACGGTTAGGAAATTATGGTCATTTGTTTGAGGGGAGTCGTCACTATGAGAAATAGACTGCAAAAATCCTGCACGGCTTCCCAGCCAGCCAATCATATCTGAGGTCTGCCGTTTTTTCTTCTCGTCATATCTCAGCGACAGATGTACAGAGAGCAATGAAAATCGCGGTCAAAGTACACCAAAGTCCGCTGATTCACCCAGTACAAGAATTATGCTTCTAGTCCACCTAGTTTTTGAGTTACACTACGTTTTGTAACTCCAGAAAACGGCGCTTTTTGCCTCTCACCGCGATCTAATTCTGACTGCTCATCACCCTGTTTTTCAAGGCGCCCGCTCTCTTTCCCAGTGGCGTAGTTGGTAATGACACGGGTCTGCAACCCAGACGTCGTGGGTTCGATTCCACCTTAGGCAACAGGTTTTTTTCCATACAAATTAATACACTATCACAGACCAGTAATTCATATTCATCATTTATTACAATTCTGCAAACTTTTAGCATTTTACCAGCTTTTCTAATATGGACCTCACATTCTTGTTAACACTCCATGGCACAAATACTCTTCCCTTTAGGCTCTGTGTATGTGTGTGTGTATCAATATTTCTCCCATTTTAAAGTATTACTCCTCCATAATTGTATTTCTGTTAAATCAAAGTACTTTTACTACATCTTGGTACTTCTGCTCAATCATAGTATTTCTGCTACTTTTTGGTACTTGTGCTAAATACACTATTTCTGCTAAATCATACTATTTCTGCTATTTTATACGATTTGAGGTAAATATAGTATTTCTGCCAAAACATAGTATTTCTACCAAATATAGTATTTCTAATAATTATAGTTTTTCTCCCAAATCATAGTACAGTATTTCTGCTTTTTATAGTATTTGTGCTTAATATAGTATTTCTGCTTTTTATAGGATTTGTGCTTAATATAGTATTTCTTCTTTTTATAGGATTTGTGCTTAATATAGTATTTCTGCTAAATGTAGTATTTATGCTTAATCATACTATTTCTATATATTTCTGCCAGGCAGCCAATCCTCTGTGAGGACTGAGACATTCAAATGCACATATCAGGGCCTGCACGGCTTCCCAGCCAGCCAATCATATCTGAGGTCTGCCGTTTTTTCTCTCGTCATATCTCAGCGACGGATGTACAGATAGCAATGAAAATCGCGGTCAAAGTACACCAAAGTCCGCTGATTCAGCCAGTACAAGAATCATGCTTCTAGTCCACCTAGTTTTTGAGTTACACAACGTTTTGTAACTCCAAAAAACGGCGCTTTTTGCCTCTCACCGCGATCTAATTCTGACTGCTCATCACCCTGTTTTTCAAGGCGCCCGCTCTCTTTCCCAGTGGCGTAGTTGGTAATGACACGGGTCTGCAACCCAGACGTCGTGGGTTCGATTCCACCTTAGGCAACAGGTTTTTTTCCCTACAAATTAATACACTATCACAGACCAGTAATTCATATTCATCATTTATTACAATTCTGCAAACTTTTAGCATTTTACCAGCTTTTCTAATATGGACCTCACATTCTTGTTAACACTCCATGGCACAAATACTCTTCCCTTTAGGCTCTGTGTATGTGTGTGTGTATCAATATTTCTCCCATTTTAAAGTATTACTCCTCCATAATTGTATTTCTGTTAAATCAAAGTACTTTTACTACATCTTGGTACTTCTGCTCAATCATAGTATTTCTGCTACTTTTTGGTACTTGTGCTAAATACACTATTTCTGCTAAATCATACTATTTCTGCTATTTTATACGATTTGAGGTAAATATAGTATTTCTGCCAAAACATAGTATTTCTACCAAATATAGTATTTCTAATAATTATAGTTTTTCTCCCAAATCATAGTACAGTATTTCTGCTTTTTATAGTATTTGTGCTTAATATAGTATTTCTGCTTTTTATAGGATTTGTGCTTAATATAGTATTTCTTCTTTTTATAGGATTTGTGCTTAATATAGTATTTCTGCTAAATGTAGTATTTATGCTTAATCATACTATTTCTATATATTTCTGCCAGGCAGCCAATCCTCTGTGAGGACTGAGACATTCAAATGCACATATCAGGGCCTGCACGGCTTCCCAGCCAGCCAATCATATCTGAGGTCTGCCGTTTTTTCTCTCGTCATATCTCAGCGACGGATGTACAGAGAGCAATGAAAATCGCGGTCAAAGTACACCAAAGTCCGCTGATTCAGCCAGTACAAGAATCATGCTTCTAGTCCACCTAGTTTTTGAGTTACACAACGTTTTGTAACTCCAAAAAACGGCGCTTTTTGCCTCTCACCGCGATCTAATTCTGACTGCTCATCACCCTGTTTTTCAAGGTGCCCGCTCTCTTTCCCAGTCGCGCAGTTGGTAATGACACGGGTCTGCAACCCAGACGTCATGGGTTCGATTCCACCTTAGTCAACAGGTTTTTTTCCCTACAAATTAATACACTATCACAGACCAGTAATTCATATTCATCATTTATTACAATTCTGAAAACTTTTAGCATTTTACCAGCTTTTCTAATATGGACCTCACATTCTTGTTAACACTCCATGGCACAAATACTCTTCCCTTTAGGCTCTGTATGTGTGTGTGTGTGTATCAATATTTCTCCCATTTTAAAGTATTACTCCTCCATAATTGTACTTCTGTTAAATCAAAGTACTTTTACTACATCTTAGTACTTCTGCTCAATCATAGTATTTCTGCTAAATCATAGTATTTTTGCCAAATCATGGTTTTTGTGCCAAATCATAACATTTGTGTTATGTTATAGTATTACTACTTAGTGGAGGAATTTCTGTCATGTTACAGTATATGTGCTGATTACAGTATTTCTGCTAAATCATAGTATTTCTACTATATTATATTTTTCTTTCTAAATATAGCATTTCTGCTATATAATTGTATTTCTGCTATGTTATAATATTTGTGCTAAACCAGAGTATTTGTGCTGAAACATAGTATTTCTGCCAAATGATAGTATTTCTGTCAAATTATACTATTTGTGCTAAAACATAGTATTAATTTAAAATGACAATATTCATAGTTGTCTCTGGTAAATCACAGTATTTCTGCTCTGTTGTACTATTTTTCTAAATCATAGTGTTTCTGTAATGCTTAAGTATTTTTGGCTAAATATATTCTTTCTGTTATCTTATACTATTTCTCCTAAATTCTTGTATTTTTGAGAAGTTATCAAGTTTCTGGTAAGTTACAATATTTCTGCTAAGTTCTGCTATGCTATTGTATTTCTGCCAAGTATTATGTTTCCTCTAAGATATTGCAGTTCTGCTAAGTTATTACATTTTCGCAAAGTTCCTTTGCTTCTGCAAAGTTTTTACAATTTCTGCAACTTTTCAGCTTTTTCAGCTAGTTTTTGCAGACAGCTTCAGCTTTAAAGCATCCACACTGCATTTTCGCAGGAAATGCAAATTTTTCTAGTTATTATTCTAGTTGCCACTTTTTTTGCTTTTTTTGGCACTTAACTACTTCCACAATTTTTATGCTATTTTCACCGTTCAAATTTTATACTATTCTGCTATTTCTGCTAATGATCGCTATGATTTTTGCTATTTTTTGCTATTATACTTTTTAAAATATTAAGCTTTTTTCCTTTAATTTGTCCCATTGAAATGAATGGAAAACTTCCAAAATTCTGCTAAAACTTGCTCTTTTTTGAAACTTAACTACTTCCTCATACTTTCGCCTAGAACAACCATTCAAACTTTAAAATGTTCACAAATTATTGGGCTATTCATGTATGATTCAGCTTTTTCATATCTGTTACGGTTTTCATCTTATCCCTCTTTAAGTTTTGAGTTGCAAAATTTAGATTTTTCACAAAATACATGCGTTGTTATGGTTGCTATGCACTTGTCTTCCAGTGTGCCACTCTAGGTTTCGCAGTCTTCTCTTCATGTCCGAACAACTTCTTGCTACTTGCTCAATTTTCACTCAACTTCCACAAATTATACATCAAAACGTAGGTATTTTTGCTGCCTTTCAGAAAATGTCACTATCATTGTTGTGGGATTTATAGAATTTTTGCAAATCTCTTCAGACCAACACAAAGTCTCAAAACTCTCCATAGAAAATCAATGGATAGTTTGTTCAAAATCACCGCTGGATTTCTGTAATGAGAGGCATATTCGAATCGTCATATCTCCTTAACGAAGCAAAGTTAAGACATAAGGCTTGTCCCGGTATATCTTCAGACACTCCTGACGCTCACAATTCAAGAATTGTTTTCTCACCTATTACCATTTGGCCATGAATTACGTTTGTTTGAGGGTAGGAAATTCGTCCCTCGCTCAGATTTCTTCAGCTTTCAAACTCTGGAAATGAACCACTTTTTTCTCTCGTCATATCTTTTTGATGGATTTCCACAGAGACGTGAAAATTTCCATGACTGTTCACCAAAGCCTGCTGTCTCTTACGGTGAAAGAATGATATCGATACTCCAAATAGATTTAGAGTTAGAAAGCGTTGTTTGAGGGCAAGTCGAGGCAGTTTTTGCTTCGCTCTACTCAGTTAGGGTGCATTACAAGTCAAATATCTTTAATAATTCATATTTTAATGATAAATTGTCAACACTGGAAGATTACTCCATCTCTTCTGAACAAAACGGTGTAAGAATGACAGTTCTAGCCCCTACGGTTAGGAAATTATGGTCATTTGTTTGAGGGGAGTCGTCACTATGAGAAATAGACTGCAATAATCCTGTGTCTCTCTGTGCTGCGTGCACCTGTTTTGGCGGGAAAAAGTGCACAGGCTCTCTGATTGGTGGATTCAAATTCAGCAGCTCCCAGGTTGCTTGACTGAAAACTTGCTTCTCTCTCCCTGTGTGTGTGTGTGTGTGTGTGTGTGTGTGTGTGTGTGTGTGTGTGTGTGTGTGTGTATGTGTGTGTGTAACAGAGAGAGAGAGAGAGAGAGAGAGACCCTCTTTAGGGCAGCATCTCATTGTTGGAAAAACATATAATATATTCAGACTGGTTGACTGGCATAGACCCTCTGTGTGTGCATTTGTGTATACATATTTGATTTTATGTGTATCTGTTGGCTGTTCCTTCTTGTTTTTTAATTTATTTTTATTTCTTTATTTTTTTTTCACAGGTGAACAACAATTAGATTTTGAGGGAACTTAACCATGTTCTGTTTTTTTTTCATCTTGCCGTTTTACTTTTCCAATATTTCTAACTTCAGTTATTGCTATTCTGCTCAATCATAGTATTTGTTATAAATCATTGTTATTATGCTATATTGTAGTATTTAAGCTAAATCGAAGTATTTCTACTATATTATATTTTTCTTTCTAAATATTGCATTTCTGCTATATAATTGTATTTCTGCTATGTTATACTATTTGTGCTAAAACATAGTATTTTTACTAAATGTAGTATTTATGCTTAATCATACTATTTCTGCTTTTTATAGGATTTGTGCCTAATATAGTATTTCTGCTTTTTATAGGATTTGTGCTTAGTATAGTATTTCTGCTAAATTATAGTATTTCTGCTTTTTATAGTATTTGTGCTAAAACATAGTATTTCTACTAAATGTAGTATTTATGCTTAATGATACAATTTCTATATATTTCTGCCAGGTCCCAAGGCAGCCAATCCTCTGTGAGGACTGAGACATTCAAATTTTCAAATCAGGGCCTGCACGGCTTCCCAGCCAATCATATATGTGGGCTGAGGCATTCAAATTTGCATATTGGGGCCTTCATGGCTTCTAAGCCAGCCAATCATATCTGAGGGCTGAGGAATTCAAATCCACAAATCAGGGCCTGCACGGCTTCCCAGCAAGCCAATCATATATGTGGGCTGAGGCATTCAAATTTGCATATTGGGGAATTCGTGGCTTCTAAGTCAACAAGTCATCCATGTCATATATCTCTAAAAATTCATATTTTAATGATAAATTGTCAACACTTGAAGATTCCCCAATCTCTTCTGAACAAAACGGTGTAAGAATGACCGTTCTAGCCCCTACGGTTAGGAAATTATGGTCATTTGTTTGAGGGGAGTCGTCACTATGAGAAATAGACTGCAAAAATCCTGTGTCTCTCTCTGTGCTGCATGCACCTGTTTTGGCGGGAAAAAGTGCACAGGCTCTCTGATTGGTGGATTCAAATTCAGCAGCTCCCAGGCAGCTTGACTGAGCTAGAAACTTACTTCTCTCACCCTTTTTTCAGCTGTCCATTTTGCTTTTCCAATTTTTCTGTTTAAGTTATTACTATTGTGCTAAATCATACTATTTCTGCTATTTTATAAGATTTGTGCCAAATATAGTATTTCTGATTAATTATAATTTTTCTACCAAATCATAGTACAGTATTTCTGCTTTTTATAGGATTTGTGCTTAATATACTATTTCTGCTAAATTATAGTATTTCTTCTTTTTATATTATTTCTGCTAAAACATATTATTTCTACTAAATGTAGTATTTATGCTTAATCATACTATTTCTGCTTTTTATAGGATTTGTGCCTAATATAGTATTTCTGCTTTTTACAGGATTTGTGCCTAATATAGTATTTCTGCTAAATTATAGTATTTCTGCTTTTTATAGTATTTGTGCTAAAACATAGTATTTCTACTAAATGTAGTATTTATGCTTAATCATACTATTTCTATATATTTCTGCCAGGTCCCCAGGCAGCCAATCCTCTGTGAGGACTGAGACATTCAAATTTTCAAATCAGGGCCTGCACGGCTTCCCAGCCAATCATACATGTGGGCTGAGGCATTCAAATTTGCATATTGGGGCCTTCATGGCTTCTAAGCCAGCCAATCATATCTGAGGGCTGAGGAATTCAAATCCACAAATCAGGGCCTGCACGGCTTCCCAGCCAGCAAATCATATATGTGGGCTGAGGCATTCAAATTTGCATATTGGGGAATTCGTGGATTCTAAGTCAACAAGTCATCCATGTCATATATCTCTAAAAATTCATATTTTAATGATAAATTGTCAACACTTGAAGATTCCCCAATCTCTTCTGAACAAAACGGTGTAAGAATGACCGTTCTAGCCCCTACGGTTAGGAAATTATGGTCATTTGTTTGAGGGGAGTCGTCACTATGAGAAATAGACTGCAAAAATCCTGCACGGCTTCCCAGCCAGCCAATCATATCTGAGGTCTGCCGTTTTTTCTCTCGTCATATCTCAGCGACAGATGTACAGATAGCAATGAAAATCGCGGTCAAAGTACACCAAAGTCCGCTGATTCAGCCAGTACAAGAATTATGCTTCTAGTCCACCTAGTTTTTGAGTTACACAACGTTTTGTAACTCCAGAAAACGGCGCTTTTTGCCTCTCACCGCGATCTAATTCTGACTGCTCATCACCCTGTTTTTCAAGGCGCCGGCTCTCTTTCCCAGTGGCGCAGTTGGTAATGACACGGGTCTGCAACCCAGACGTCGTGGGTTCGATTCCACCTTAGGCAACATGTTTTTTTTCCCTACAAATTAATACACTATCACAGACCAGTAATTCATATTCATCATTTATTACAATTCTGCAAACTTTTAGCATTTTACCAGCTTTTCTAATATGGACCTCACATTCTTGTTAACACTCCATGGCACAAATACTCTTCCCTTTAGGCTCTGTGTATGTGTGTGTGTATCAATATTTCTCCCATTTTAAAGTATTACTCCTCCATAATTGTATTTCTGTTAAATCAAAGTACTTTTACTACATCTTGGTACTTCTGCTCAATCATAGTATTTCTGCTAAATCATAGTATTTCTGATACTTTTTGGTACTTGTGCTAAATACAGTATTTCTGCTAAATCATACTATTTCTGCTATTTTATAGGATTTGAGGTAAATATAGTATTTCTGCCAAAACATAGTATTTCTACCAAATATAGTATTTCTAATAATTATAGTTTTTCTCCCAAATCATAGTACAGTATTTCTGCTTTTTATAGTATTTGTGCTTAATATAGTATTTCTGCTTTTTATAGGATTTGTGCTTAATATAGTATTTCTGCTTTTTATAGGATTTGTGCTTAATATAGTATTTCTGCTAAATGTAGTATTTATGCTTAATCATACTATTTCTATATATTTCTGCCAGGCAGCCAATCCTCTGTGAGGACTGAGACATTCAAATGCACATATCAGGGCCTTCACGGCTTCCCAGCCAGCCAATCATATCTGAGGCCTGCCGTTCCTTCTCTCGTCATATCTCAGCGACAGATGTACAGATAGCAATGAAAATCGCGGTCAAAGTACACCAAAGTCCGCTGATTCAGCCAGTACAAGAATTATGCTTCTAGTCCACCTAGTTTTTGAGTTACACAACGTTTTGTAACTCCAGAAAACGGCGCTTTTTGCCTCTCACCGCGATCTAATTCTGACTGCTCATCACCCTGTTTTTCAAGGCGCCGGCTCTCTTTCCCAGTGGCGCAGTTGGTAATGACACGGGTCTGCAACCCAGACGTCGTGGGTTCGATTCCACCTTAGGCAACATGTTTTTTTTCCCTACAAATTAATACACTATCACAGACCAGTAATTCATATTCATCATTTATTACAATTCTGCAAACTTTTAGCATTTTACCAGCTTTTCTAATATGGACCTCACATTCTTGTTAACACTCCATGGCACAAATACTCTTCCCTTTAGGCTCTGTGTATGTGTGTGTGTATCAATATTTCTCCCATTTTAAAGTATTACTCCTCCATAATTGTATTTCTGTTAAATCAAAGTACTTTTACTACATCTTGGTACTTCTGCTCAATCATAGTATTTCTGCTAAATCATAGTATTTCTGATACTTTTTGGTACTTGTGCTAAATACAGTATTTCTGCTAAATCATACTATTTCTGCTATTTTATAGGATTTGAGGTAAATATAGTATTTCTGCCAAAACATAGTATTTCTACCAAATATAGTATTTCTAATAATTATAGTTTTTCTCCCAAATCATAGTACAGTATTTCTGCTTTTTATAGTATTTGTGCTTAATATAGTATTTCTGCTTTTTATAGGATTTGTGCTTAATATAGTATTTCTGCTTTTTATAGGATTTGTGCTTAATATAGTATTTCTGCTAAATGTAGTATTTATGCTTAATCATACTATTTCTATATATTTCTGCCAGGCAGCCAATCCTCTGTGAGGACTGAGACATTCAAATGCACATATCAGGGCCTTCACGGCTTCCCAGCCAGCCAATCATATCTGAGGCCTGCCGTTCCTTCTCTCGTCATATCTCAGCGACAGATGTACAGATAGCAATGAAAATCGCGGTCAAAGTACACCAAAGTCCGCTGATTCAGCCAGTACAAGAATTATGCTTCTAGTCCACCTAGTTTTTGAGTTACACAACGTTTTGTAACTCCAGAAAACGGCGCTTTTTGCCTCTCACCGCGATCTAATTCTGACTGCTCATCACCCTGTTTTTCAAGGCGCCGGCTCTCTTTCCCAGTGGCGCAGTTGGTAATGACACGGGTCTGCAACCCAGACGTCGTGGGTTCGATTCCACCTTAGGCAACATGTTTTTTTTCCCTACAAATTAATACACTATCACAGACCAGTAATTCATATTCATCATTTATTACAATTCTGAAAACTTTTAGCATTTTACCAGCTTTTCTAATATGGACCTCACATTCTTGTTAACACTCCATGGCACAAATACTCTTCCCTTTAGGCTCTGTGTATGTGTGTGTGTATCAATATTTCTCCCATTTTAAAGTATTACTCCTCCATAATTGTATTTCTGTTAAATCAAAGTACTTTTACTACATCTTGGTACTTCTGCTCAATCATAGTATTTCTGCTAAATCATAGTATTTCTGATACTTTTTGGTACTTGTGCTAAATACAGTATTTCTGCTAAATCATACTATTTCTGCTATTTTATAGGATTTGAGGTAAATATAGTATTTCTGCCAAAACATAGTATTTCTACCAAATATAGTATTTCTAATAATTATAGTTTTTCTCCCAAATCATAGTACAGTATTTCTGCTTTTTATAGTATTTGTGCTTAATATAGTATTTCTGCTTTTTATAGGATTTGTGCTTAATATAGTATTTCTGCTTTTTATAGGATTTGTGCTTAATATAGTATTTCTGCTAAATGTAGTATTTATGCTTAATCATACTATTTCTATATATTTCTGCCAGGCAGCCAATCCTCTGTGAGGACTGAGACATTCAAATGCACATATCAGGGCCTTCACGGCTTCCCAGCCAGCCAATCATATCTGAGGCCTGCCGTTCCTTCTCTCGTCATATCTCAGCGACGGATGTACAGAGAGCAATGAAAATCGCGGTCAAAGTACACCAAAGTCCGCTGATTCAGCCAGTACAAGAATCATGCTTCTAGTCCACCTAGTTTTTGAGTTACACTACGTTTTGTAACTCCAAAAAACGGCGGTTTTTGCCTCTCACCGCGATCTAATTCTGACTGCTCATCACCCTGTTTTTCAAGGTGCCCGCTCTCTTTCCCAGTGGCGCAGTTGGTAATGACACGGGTCTGCAACCCAGACGTCGTGGGTTCGATTCCACCTTAGGCAACATGTTTTTTTCCATACAAATTAATACACTATCACAGACCAGTAATTCATATTCATCATTTATTACAATTCTGCAAACTTTTAGCATTTTACCAGCTTTTCTAATATGGACCTCACATTCTTGTTAACACTCCATGGCACAAATACTCTTCCCTTTAGGCTCTGTATGTGTGTGTGTGTGTATCAATATTTCTCCCATTTTAAAGTATTACTCCTCCATAATTGTATTTCTGTTAAATCAAAGTACTTTTACTACATCTTAGTACTTCTGCTCAATCATAGTATTTTTGCCAAATCATGGTTTTTGTGCTAAATCATAACATTTGTGTTATGTTATAGTATTACTACTTAGTGGAGGAATTTCTGTCATGTTACAGTATATGTGCTGATTACAGTATTTCTGCTAAATCATAGTATTTCTACTATATTATATTTTTCTTTCTAAATATAGCATTTCTGCTATATAATTGTATTTCTGCTATGTTATAATATTTGTGCTAAACCAGAGTATTTGTGCTGAAACATAGTATTTCTGCCAAATGATAGTATTTCTGTCAAATTATAGTATTTGTGCTAAAACATAGTATTAATTTAAAATGACAATATTCATAGTTCATCACAGTGTCTCTGGTAAATCACAGTATTTCTGCTCTGTTGTACTATTTTTCTAAATCATAGTGTTTCTGTAATGCTTAAGTATTTTTGGCTAAATATATTCTTTCTGTTATCTTATACTATTTCTCCTAAATTCTTGTATTTTTGAGAAGTTATCAAGTTTCTGGTAAGTTACAATATTTCTGCTAAGTTCTGCTATGCTATTGTATTTCTGCCAAGTATTATGTTTCCTCTAAGATATTGCAGTTCTGCTAAGTTATTACATTTTCGCAAAGTTCCTTTGCTTCTGCAAAGTTTTTACAATTTCTGCAACTTTTCAGCTTTTTCAGCTAGTTTTTGCAGACAGCTTCAGCTTTAAAGCATCCACACTGCATTTTCGCAGGAAATGCAAATTTTTCTAGTTATTATTATTATTATTATTATTATATATTCCGTACGTTTTTTGGCATCTAATTCCTTCAAAACCGTTCAACTTAGAAAAACCATTCAAACACCGTTAGATTCCTCTTCTTTTGGACATGAATGCTTCTACTTTTCTCATTTTTAACATTTATATTTTTAAAATTATTCAAGTTTTTTCAACAAAAATTTCCCATGTATTTCAATGGGGAGACACTTCAAATTCTCATTCAACTTCCTCCTCTTTAAACTGTATCTACTTCCACATACATTGACATAGAGCCACCATTCAAACTTTAAAACGAAGACAAGACATTCAACTATTCAACTTGTATTCATCTTTTCAATATCTATTATACTTTTTCTTCAGTTCCAGTTTAAGTTTCATGATGTTTTTTCAGCCGTTTCAGAGTTTATAATGGGTGTGTATGGGACGGAATGTTGGGGCTAGAGTGAGACAGCTCAACTGCTAGAGTGAGAGGAGCAAAAAAATAAATCTTAAAATCTTTTTTAAAAACTGCTGCTGTGTCCACAGCGTTTGCTCTACAGCCATCATTTTACCCTCAAAACGTAGCCATCGCTGTCCTCTTTCATCCAATGTGTTTATTTTTGTAATAGATGTTATGGTTCTTTCATAAATGTCACCAATGCACAGCCTCCTCCCTCCAACTCCTCCATAGACTCTAATGTTAAAATGGCTCAGAAGGTTCGTTTGAAAATGAGAAGAGCATGGTGTCTTTCCACTGTCACCACGTCCATATAATAAACTCCACAGGCATGAAAACGGAGAATTCAGTAGACTAGACATTGCTGTCGCTCACGGTGAAAGAATTTTGTCAATATGACTTGTACTTTTCGTTTGGGAACGATTTGTTTCGGCTTGACTTTTCTGTTCATTTTAAGCAGCAAAAGTGAGGTGCATGTCTGTGTCCGTGTGTATGGAGCCATTGGGTGCAGTCACTATAGCAACCAGGCTCACACCTGCCTGCTTAACGAGCTCTGCCTGCCACTGTGCCAAGATTCATCTTAAACACTTCTCTTTCAACTGCTGCTGTGTCCACAGTGTTTGCTCTACAGCCATCATTTTACCCTCAAAACGTCGCCATCGTTGTTCTCTTTCCAACACAGTGTCTTTGAAAGCTCAGAAATGTAAACTTTTTAAACTGTGTGGATCCAAGTGGAGGGATCACATTTTAGTCATTCAGTGATTCAAAGAATATGAACTTTTAATATTCATTCAGATGTTTTCTGACTCTAAATTTTATTTTCTCATTTCTTAGGTTTTTCTAATTTACATTTAAAACATTTTCAGCTATTTTCCAACTTCTTCTCTGTGGTTGTCAGTTTTTAGCACTTCAGCACTTTTGTTTTCAGGTGCAAATTTCTGTATTTTTCATCTCATTCAACATTTGTAACTTAAAATTCAGCAATTAATTCATTTCAGTGCATACATTCAGATTCAAGCATTCACACTGCAGTTTCTTCAGAAAATGCACTTTCTAGTTATTATTATTATTATTATTGTTATTATTATATATTCCGTACGTTTTTTGGCATCTAATTCCTTCAAAACCGTTCAACTGAGAAAAACCATTCAAACACCGTTAGATTCCTCTTCTTTTGGACATGAATGCTTCTATTTTTCTCATTTTTAACATTTATATTTTTAAAATTATTCAAGTTTTTTCAACAAAAATTTCCTATGTATTTCAATGGGGAGACACTTCAAATCCTCATTCAACTTACTCATTTTTAAACTCTTACTACTTCCACATACGTTGACATAGAGCCACCATTCAAACTTTAAAACGAAGACAAGACATTCAACTATTCAACTTGTATTTATCTTTTCAATATCTATTATACTTTTTCTTCAGTTCCAGTTTAAGTTTCATGATGTTTTTTCACCCGTTTCAGAGTTTATAATGGGTGTGTATGGGACGGAATGTTGGGGCTAGAGTGAGACAGCTCAACTGCTAGAGTGAGAGGAGCAAAAAAATTAATCTTAAAATCTTTTTTAAAACTGCTGCTGTGTCCACAGCATTTGCTCTACAGCCATCATTTTACCCTCAAAACGTAGCCATCGTTGTCTTCTTTCATCCAATGTGTTTACTATTGTACTATGTGTTATGGTTCTTTCATAAATGTCACCAATGCACAGCCTCCTCCCTCCAACTCTTCCATAGACTCTAATGTTAAAATGGCTCAGAAGGTTCGTTTGAAAATCAGAAGAGCATGGTGTCTTTCCACTGTCACCACGTCCATATAATAAACTCCACAGGCATGAAAACTGAGAATTCAGTAGACTAGAAATTGCTGTCGCTCACGGTGAAAGAATTTCGTCAATACGACTTGTACTTTTCATTTGGGAACGATTTGTTTCGGCTTGACTTTTCTGTTCATTTTAAGCAGCAAAAGTGAGGTGCATATCTGTGTCCGTGTGTATGGAGCCATTGGGTGCAGTCACTATAGCAACCAGGCTCACACCTGCCTGCTTAACGAGCTCTGCCTGCCATTGTGCCAAGATTCATCTTAAACACTTCTCTTTCAACTGCTGCTGTGTCCACAGTGTTTGCTCTACAGCCATCATTTTACCCTCAAAACATCGCCATCTTTGAAAGCTCAGAAATGTAAACTTTTTAAACTGTGTGGATCCAAGTGGAGGGATCACATTTGAGTCATTCAGTGATTCAAAGAATATGAGCTTTTAATATTCATTCAGATGTTTTCTGACTCTAAATTTTCTTTTCTCATTTCTTAGGTTTTTCTAATTTACAATTAAAACATTTTCAGCTTTTTTCCAACTTCTTCTTCTGTGTAACCTTCAGCTTTTAGCAGTTCACCACTTTTGTTTTCAGGTTAAATTCGGGTTGTTTTTTTTATCTCATTCAAAATTTTCAACTCAAAATTCAGCAATTAATTCATTTCAGTGCATACATTCAGATTCAAGCATTCACACTGCAGTTTCTTCAGAAAATGCACTTTCTAGTTATTATATCATATTCCGTACGTTTTTTGGCATCCATCTCCTTCAAAACCGTTCAACTTAGAAAAACCATTCAAACACCATTAGATTCCTCTTCTTTTGGACATGACTGCTTCTATTTTTCTCATTTTTAACATTTATATTTTTAATTTTATTCAACTTTATTCAACAAAAATTTCCCATGTATTTCAATAGAGAGACCCTTCAAATTCTCATTCAACTTACTCCTCTTTAAACTGTATCTATTTCCACATACATTGACATAGAGCCACCATTCAAACTTTAAAACGAAGACAAGACATTCAACTATTCAACTTGTATTTATCTTTTCAATATCTATTATACTTTTTCTTCAGTTCCAGTTTAAGTTTCATGATGTTTTTTCAGCCGTTTCAGAGTTTATAATGGGTGTGTATGGGACGGAATGTTGGGGCTAGAGTGAGACAGCTCAACTGCTAGAGTGAGAGGAGCAAAAAAATTAATCTTAAAATCTTTTTTAAAACTGCTGCTGTGTCCGC
The DNA here is from genome assembly GCF_051167445.1 of Perissodus microlepis. Taxonomy (NCBI): domain Eukaryota; kingdom Metazoa; phylum Chordata; class Actinopteri; order Cichliformes; family Cichlidae; genus Perissodus; species Perissodus microlepis. Next base: position 1,921,944 of record NC_140465.1, read on the forward strand.
AGCGTTTGCTCTACAGGTATGATTTTACCCTCAAAACGTAGCCATCGCTGTCCTCTTTCATCCAATGTGTTTACTATTGTACTAGGTGTTATGGTTCTTTCATAAATGTCACCAATGCACAGCCTCCTCCCTCCAACTCTTCCATAGACTCTAATGTTAAAATGGCTCAAAAGGTTTGTTTGAAAACCAGAAGTACAGGCTGTCTTTACACTGTCACCACGTCAATATAATAAACTCCACAGGCATGAAAACTGAGAATTTGGTAGACTAGACATTGCTGCCGCTCACGGTGAAAGAATTTCGTCAATACGACCTGTACTTTTCATTTGGGAACGATTTGTTTCGGCCTGACTTTTCTGTTCACTTTAAGCAGCAAAAGTGAGGTGCATGTCTGTGTCCGTGTGTATGGAGCCATTGGGTGCAGTCACTATAGCAACCAGGCTCACAGCTGCCTGCTTAACGAGCTCTGCCTGCCACTGTGCCAAGATTCATCTTAAACACTTCTCTTTCAACTGCTGCTGTGTCCACAGTGTTTGCTCTACAACCATCATTTTACCCTCAAAACGTCGCCATCGTTGTTCTCTTTCCAACACAGTGTCTTTGAAAGCTCAGAAATGTAAACTTTTTAAACTGTGTGGATCCAAGTGGAGGGATCACATTTGAGTCATTCAGTGATTCAAAGAATATGAACTTTTAATATTCATTCAGATGTTTTCTGACTCTAAATTTTCTTTTCTCATTTCTTAGGTTTTTCTAATTTACATTTAAAACATTTTCACCTATTTTCCAACTTCTTCTGTGTGAATATCAGCTTTTAGCACTTTTGTTTTCAGATTAAATTCTGTTTTCTTTTTATCTAATTCAAAATTTTTGACTTAAATTCAGCAATTAATTCATTTCAGTGCATACATTCAGATTCAAGCATTCACACTGCAGTTTCTTCAGAAAATGCACTTTCTAGTTAGTGTGAATGCTTGTAAAAGCATTCACAGTATTGTTCTTCTAATCTTTATTATTATTATTATTATTAGTGTGAATGCTTGTAAAAGCATTCACAGTATTGTTCTTCTAATCTTTATTATTATTGTGTGGATGCTTTAAGCATCCACACTATTGAGTTCCTGTTTCTCTTTATTCTTTATTATTGTGTGGATGCTTTAAGCATCCACACTATTGAGTTCCTGTTTCTCTTTATTCTTTATTATTATTATTATTGTGTGGATGCTTTAAGCATCCACACTATTGAGTTCCTGTTTCTCTTTATTCTTTATTATTATTATTCTAGTTGCCACTTTTTTTGCTTTTTTTGGCACTTAACTACTTCCACAATTTTTATGCTATTTTCACCGTTCAAATTTTATACTATTCTGCTATTTCTGCTAATGATCGCTATGATTTTTGCTATTTTTTGCTATTATACTTTTTAAAATATTAAGCTTTTTTCCTTTAATTTGTCCCATTGAAATGAATGGAAAACTTCCAAAATTCTGCTAAAACTTGCTCTTTTTTGAAACTTAACTACTTCCTCATACTTTCGCCTAGAACAACCATTCAAACTTTAAAATGTTCACAAATTATTGGGCTATTCATGTATGATTCAGCTTTTTCATATCTGTTACGGTTTTCATCTTATCCCTCTTTAAGTTTTGAGTTGCAAAATTTAGATTTTTCACAAAATACATGCGTTGTTATGGTTGCTATGCACTTGGCTTCCAGTGTGCCACTCTAGGTTTCGCAGTCTTCTCTTCATGTCCGAACAACTTCTTGCTACTTGCTCAATTTTCACTCAACTTCCACAAATTATACATCAAAACGTAGGTATTTTTGCTGCCTTTCAGAAAATGTCACTATCATTGTTGTGGGATTTATAGAATTTTTGCAAATCTCTTCAGACCAACACAAAGTCTCAAAACTCTCCATAGAAAATCAATGGAGAGTTTGTTCAAAATCACCGCTGGATTTCTGTAATGAGAGGCATATTCGAATCGTCATATCTCCTTAACGAAGCGAAGTTAAGACATAAGGCTTGTCCCGGTATATCTTCAGACACTCCTGACGCTCACAATTCAAGAATTGTTTTCTCACCTATTACCATTTGGCCATGAATTACGTTTGTTTGAGGGTAGGAAATTCGTCCCTCGCTCAGATTTCTTCAGCTTTCAAACTCTGGAAATGAACCACTTTTTTCTCTCGTCATATCTTTTTGATGGATTTCCACAGAGACGTGAAAATTTCCATGACTGTTCACCAAAGCCTGCTGTCTCTTACGGTGAAAGAATGATATCGATACTCCAAATAGATTTAGAGTTAGAAAGCGTTGTTTGAGGGCAAGTCGAGGCAGTTTTTGCTTCGCTCTACTCAGTTAGGGTGCATTACAAGTCAAATATCTTTAATAATTCATATTTTAATGATAAATTGTCAACACTGGAAGATTACTCCATCTCTTCTGAACAAAACGGTGTAAGAATGACAGTTCTAGCCCCTACGGTTAGGAAATTATGGTCATTTGTTTGAGGGGAGTCGTCACTATGAGAAATAGACTGCAAAAATCCTGTGTCTCTCTGTGCTGCGTGCACCTGTTTTGGCGGGAAAAAGTGCACAGGCTCTCTGATTGGTGGATTCAAATTCAGCAGCTCCCAGGTTGCTTGACTGAAAACTTGCTTCTCTCTCCCTGTGTGTGTGTGTGTGTGTGTGTGTGTGTGTGTGTGTGTAACAGAGAGAGAGAGAGAGAGAGAGAGACCCACTTTAGGGCAGCATCTCATTGTTGGAAAAACATATAATATATTCAGACTGGTTGACTGGCATAGACCCTCTGTGTGTGCATTTGTGTATACATATTTGATTTTATGTGTATCTGTTGGCTGTTCCTTCTTGTTTTTTAATTTATTTTTATTTCTTTATTTTTTTTTCACAGGTGAACAACAATTAGATTTTGAGGGAACTTAACCATGTTCTGTTTTTTTTTCATCTTGCCGTTTTACTTTTCCAATATTTCTAACTTCAGTTATTGCTATTCTGCTCAATCATAGTATTTGTTATAAATCATTGTTATTATGCTATATTGTAGTATTTAAGCTAAATCGAAGTATTTCTACTATATTATATTTTTCTTTCTAAATATTGCATTTCTGCTATATAATTGTATTTCTGCTATGTTATACTATTTGTGCTAAAACATAGTATTTTTACTAAATGTAGTATTTATGCTTAATCATACTATTTCTGCTTTTTATAGGATTTGTGCCTAATATAGTATTTCTGCTTTTTATAGGATTTGTGCTTAGTATAGTATTTCTGCTAAATTATAGTATTTCTGCTTTTTATAGTATTTGTGCTAAAACATAGTATTTCTACTAAATGTAGTATTTATGCTTAATGATACAATTTCTATATATTTCTGCCAGGTCCCAAGGCAGCCAATCCTCTGTGAGGACTGAGACATTCAAATTTTCAAATCAGGGCCTGCACGGCTTCCCAGCCAATCATATATGTGGGCTGAGGCATTCAAATTTGCATATTGGGGCCTTCATGGCTTCTAAGCCAGCCAATCATATCTGAGGGCTGAGGAATTCAAATCCACAAATCAGGGCCTGCACGGCTTCCCAGCCAGCCAATCATATATGTGGGCTGAGGCATTCAAATTTGCATATTGGGGAATTCGTGGCTTCTAAGTCAACAAGTCATCCATGTCATATATCTCTAAAAATTCATATTTTAATGATAAATTGTCAACACTTGAAGATTCCCCAATCTCTTCTGAACAAAACGGTGTAAGAATGATCGTTCTAGCCCCTACGGTTAGGAAATTTGGGTCATTTGTTTGAGGGGAGTCGTCACTATGAGAAATAGACTGCAAAAATCCTGCACGGCTTCCCAGCCAGCCAATCATATCTGAGGTCTGCCGTTTTTTCTCTCGTCATATCTCAGCGACAGATGTACAGAGAGCAATGAAAATCGCGGTCAAGGTACACCAAAGTCCGCTGATTCACCCAGTACAAGAATTATGCTTCTAGTCCACCTAGTTTTTGAGTTACACAACGTTTTGCAACTCCAGAAAACGGCGCTTTTTGCCTCTCACCGCGATCTAATTCTGACTGCTCATCACCCTGTTTTTCAAGGCGCCCGCTCTCTTTCCCAGTGGCGCAGTTGGTAATGACACGGGTCTGCAACCCAGACGTCATGGGTTCGATTCCACCTTAGGCAACAGGTTTTTTTCCCTACAAATTAATACACTATCACAGACCAGTAATTCATATTCATCATTTATTACAATTCTGAAAACTTTTAGCATTTTACCAGCTTTTCTAATATGGACCTCACATTCTTGTTAACACTCCATGGCACAAATACTCTTCCCTTTAGGCTCTGTGTATGTGTGTGTGTATCAATATTTCTCCCATTTTAAAGTATTACTCCTCCATAATTGTATTTCTGTTAAATCAAAGTACTTTTACTACATCTTGGTACTTCTGCTCAATCATAGTATTTCTGCTACTTTTTGGTACTTGTGCTAAATACACTATTTCTGCTAAATCATACTATTTCTGCTATTTTATACGATTTGAGGTAAATATAGTATTTCTGCCAAAACATAGTATTTCTACCAAATATAGTATTTCTAATAATTATAGTTTTTCTCCCAAATCATAGTACAGTATTTCTGCTTTTTATACTATTTGTGCTTAATATAGTATTTCTGCTTTTTATAGGATTTGTGCTTAATATAGTATTTCTTCTTTTTATAGGATTTGTGCTTAATATAGTATTTCTGCTAAATGTAGTATTTATGCCAAATCATGGTTTTTGTGCCAAATCATAACATTTGTGTTATGTTATAGTATTACTACTTAGTGGAGGAATTTCTGTCATGTTACAGTATATGTGCTGATTACAGTATTTCTGCTAAATCATAGTATTTCTACTATATTATATTTTTCTTTCTAAATATAGCATTTCTGCTATATAATTGTATTTCTGCTATGTTATAATATTTGTGCTAAACCAGAGTATTTGTGCTGAAACATAGTATTTCTGCCAAATGATAGTATTTCTGTCAAATTATAGTATTTGTGCTAAAACATAGTATTAATTTAAAATGACAATATTCATAGTTCATCACAGTGTCTCTGGTAAATCACAGTATTTCTGCTCTGTTGTACTATTTTTCTAAATCATAGTGTTTCTGTAATGCTTAAGTATTTTTGGCTAAATATATTCTTTCTGTTATCTTATACTATTTCTCCTAAATTCTTGTATTTTTGAGAAGTTATCAAGTTTCTGGTAAGTTACAATATTTCTGCTAAGTTCTGCCATGCTATTGTATTTCTGCCAAGTATTATGTTTCCTCTAAGATATTGCAGTTCTGCTAAGTTATTCCATTTTCGCAAAGTTCCTTTGCTTCTGCAAAGTTTTTACAATTTCTGCAACTTTTCAGCTTTTTCAGCTAGTTTTTGCAGACAGCTTCAGCTTTAAAGCATCCACACTGCATTTTCGCAGGAAATGCAAATTTTTCTAGTTCTAGTTGCCACTTTTTTTTGCTTTTTTTGGCACTTAACTACTTCCACAATTTTTATGCTATTTTCACCGTTCAAATTTTATACTATTCTGCTATTTCTGCTAATGATCGCTATGATTTTTGCTATTTTTTGCTATTATACTTTTTAAAATATTAAGCTTTTTTCCTTTAATTTGTCCCATTGAAATGAATGGAAAACTTCCAAAATTCTGCTAAAACTTGCTCTTTTTTGAAACTTAACTACTTCCTCATACTTTCGCCTAGAACAACCATTCAAACTTTAAAATGTTCACAAATTATTGGGCTATTCATGTATGATTCAGCTTTTTCATATCTGTTACAGTTTTCATCTTATCCCTCTTTAAGTTTTCAGTTGCAAAATTGTGATTTTTCACAAAATACATGCGTTGTTATGGTTGCTATGCACTTGGCTTCCAGTGTGCCACTCTAGGTTTCGCAGTCTTCTCTTCATGTCCGAACAACTGTTTGCTACTTGCTCAATTTTCACTCAACTTCCACAAATTATACATCAAAACGTAGGTATTTTTGCTGGCTTTCAGAAAATGTCACCATCATTGTTGTGAGATTTATAGAATTTTGGCAAATCTCCTCAGACCAACACAAAGTCGGAAAACTCTCCATAGAAAGTCAATGGAGAGCTTGTTCAAAATCACCGCTTGATTTCTGTAATGAGAGGCATATTCGAATCGTCATATCTCCTTAACGAAGCGAAGTTAAAACATGAGGCTTGTCCCCGTATATCTTCAGACACTCCTGACGCTCACAATTCAAGAATTTCTTTCTCACCTATTACCGTTCTGAAATGAGTTGGACTTGTTTGAGGGTAGGAAATTCGTCCTTCGCTCAGATTTCTTCAGATTTCAAACTCTGGAAATGAACCACTTTTTTCTCTCGTCATATCTTTTTAATGGATTTCCACAGAGACCTGAAAATTTCCATGATTGTTCACCAAAGCCTGCTGTCTCTTACGGTGAAAGAATGATATCGATACTCCAAATAGATTTAGAGTTAGAAAGCATTGTTTGAGGGGAAGTCAAGGCAGGTTTTGCTTCGCCTCTACTCAGTTATGGTGCATTACAAGTCAAATATCTTTAATAATTCATATTTTAATGATAAATTGTCAACACTTGAAGATTCCCCCATCTCTTCTGAACAAAACGGTGTAAGAATGACCGTTCTAGCCCCTACGGTTAGGAAATTATGGTCATTTGTTTGAGGGGAGTCGTCAGTATGAGAAATAGACTGCGAAAATCCTTTGTCTCTCTCTGTGCTGCCTGCACCTGTTTTGGCGGGAAAAAGTGCACAGGCTCTCTGATTGGTGGATTCAAATTCAGCAGCTCCCAGGCAGCTTGACTGAGCTAGAAACTTACTTCTCTCACCCTTTTTTCAGCTGTCCATTTTGCTTTTCCAATTTTTCTGTTTAAGTTATTACTATTGTGCTAAATCATACTATTTCTGCTATTTTATAAGATTTGTGCCAAATATAGTATTTCTGATTAATTATAATTTTTCTACCAAATCATAGTACAGTATTTTTGCTTTTTATAGCATTTTTATAGGATATTTATATTGCTTAATATAGTATTTCTGCTTTTTATAGGATTTGTGCTTAATATAGTATTTCTGCTAAATTATAGTATTTCTGCTTTTTATACTATTTGTGCTAAAACATATTATTTCTACTAAATGTAGTATTTATGCTTAATCATACTATTTCTGCTTTTTATAGGATTTGTGCCTAATATAGTATTTCTGCTTTTTATAGGATTTGTGCCTAATATGGTATTTCTGCTAAATTATAGTATTTCTGCTTTTTATAGTATTTGTGCTAAAACATAGTATTTCTACTAAATGTAGTATTTATGCTTAATCATACTATTTCTATATATTTCTGCCAGGTCCCCAGGCAGCCAATCCTCTGTGAGGACTGAGACATTCAAATTTTCAAATCAGGCTTCCCAGCCAATCATATATGTGGGCTGAGGCATTCAAATTTGCATATTGGGGCCTTCATGGCTTCTAAGCCAGCCAATCATATCTGAGGGCTGAGGAATTCAAATCCACAAATCAGGGCCTGCACGGCTTCCCAGCCAGCCAATCATATATGTGGGCTGAGGCATTCAAATTTGCATATTGGGGAATTCGTGGCTTCTAAGTCAAGAAGTCAACCATGTCATATATCTCTAAAAATTCATATTTTAATGATAAATTGTCAACACTTGAAGATTCCCCAATCTCTTCTGAACAAAACGGTGTAAGAATGACCGTTCTAGCCCCTACGGTTAGGAAATTATGGTCATTTGTTTGAGGGGAGTCGTCACTATGAGAAATACACTGCAAAAATCCTGCACGGCTTCCCAGCCAGCCAATCATATCTGAGGTCTGCCGTTTTTTCTCTCGTCATATCTCAGCGACAGATGTACAGAGAGCAATGAAAATCGCGGTCAAAGTACACCAAAGTCCGCTGATTCAGCCAGTACAAGAATTATGCTTCTAGTCCACCTAGTTCTTGAGTTACACAACGTTTTGTAACTCCAGAAAACGGCGCTTTTTGCCTCTCACCGCGATCTAATTCTGACTGCTCATCACCCTGTTTTTCAAGGCGCCCGCTCTCTTTCCCAGTGGCGCAGTTGGTAATGACACGGGTCTGCAACCCAAACGTCGTGGGTTCGATTCCACCTTAGGCAACAGGTTTTTTTCCCTACAAATTAATACACTATCACAGACCAGTAATTCATATTCATCATTTATTACAATTCTGCAAACTTTTAGCATTTTACCAGCTTTTCTAATATGGACCTCACATTCTTGTTAACACTCCATGGCACAAATACTCTTCCCTTTAGGCTCTGTGTATGTGTGTGTGTATCAATATTTCTCCCATTTTAAGGTATTACTCCTCCATAATTGTATTTCTCTTAAATCAAAGTACTTTTACTACATCTTGGTACTTCTGCTCAATCATAGTATTTCTGCTAAATCATAGTATTTCTGCTACTTTTTGGTACTTGTGCTAAATACAGTATTTCTGCTAAATCATACTATTTCTGCTATTTTATAGGAGTTGAGGTAAATATAGTATTTCTGCCAAAACATAGTATTTCTACCAAATATAGTATTTCTAATAATTATAGTTTTTCTCCCAAATCATAGTACAGTATTTCTGATTTTTATAGTATTTGTGCTTAATATAGTATTTCTGCTTTTTATAGGATTTGTGCTTAATATAGTATTTCTGCTTTTCATAGGATTTGTGCTTAATATAGTATTTCTGCTAAATGTAGTATTTATGCTTAATCATACTATTTCTATATATTTCTGCCAGGCAGCCAATCCTCTGTGAGGACTGAGACATTCAAATGCACATATCAGGGCCTTCACGGCTTCCCAGCCAACCAATCATATCTGAGGCCTGCCGTTTCTTCTCTCGTCATATCTCAGCGACGGATGTACAGAGAGCAATGAAAATCGCGGTCAAAGTACACCAAAGTCCGCTGATTCAGCCAGTACAAGAATCATGCTTCTAGTCCACCTAGTTTTTGAGTTACACTACGTTTTGTAACTCCAAAAAACGTCGGTTTTTGCCTCTCACCGCGATCTAATTCTGACTGCTCATCACCCTGTTTTTCAAGGCGCCCGCTCTCTTTCCCAGTGGCGCAGTTGGTAATGACACGGGTCTGCAACCCAGACGTCGTGGGTTCGATTCCACCTTAGGCAACAGGTTTTTTTCCATACAAATTAATACACTATCACAGACCAGTAATTCATATTCATCATTTATTACAATTCTGCAAACTTTTAGGATTTTACCAGCTTTTCTAATATGGACCTCACATTCTTGTTAACACTCCATGGCACAAATACTCTTCCCTTTAGGCTCTGTGTATGTGTGTGTGTGTGTATCAATATTTCTCCCATTTTAAAGTATTACTCCTCCATAATTGTATTTCTGTTAAATCAAAGTACTTTTACTACATCTTAGTACTTCTGCTCAATCATAGTATTTCTGCTAAATCATAGTATTTTTGCCAAATCATGGTTTTTGTGCCAAATCATAACATTTGTGTTATGTTATAGTATTACTACTAAGTGGAGGAATTTCTGTCATGTTACAGTATATGTGCTGATTACAGTATTTCTGCTAAATCATAGTATTTCTACTATATTATATTTTTCTTTCTAAATATAGCATTTCTGCTATATAATTATATTTCTGCTATGTTATAATATTTGTGCTAAACCAGAGTATTTGTGCTGAAACATAGTATTTCTGCCAAATGATAGTATTTCTGTCAAATTATAGTATTTGTGCTAAAACATAGTATTAATTTAAAATGACAATATTCATAGTTCATCACAGTGTCTCTGGTAAATCACAGTATTTCTGCTCTGTTGTACTATTTTTCTAAATCATAGTGTTTCCGTAATGCTTAAGTATTTTTGGCTAAATATATTCTTTCTGTTATCTTATACTATTTCTCCTAAATTCTTGTATTTTTGAGAAGTTATCAAGTTTCTGGTAAGTTACAATATTTCTGCTAAGTTCTGCTATGCTATTGTATTTCTGCCAAGTATTATGTTTCCTCTAAGATATTGCAGTTCTGCTAAGTTATTCCATTTTCGCAAAGTTCCTTTGTTTCTGCAAAGTTTTTACAATTTCTGCAACTTTTCAGCTTTTTCAGCTAGTTTTTGCATACAGCTTCAGCTTTAAAGCATCCACACTGCATTTTCGCAGGAAATGCAAATTTTTCTAGTTATTATTCTAGTTGCCACTTTTTTTGCTTTTTTTGGCACTTAACTACTTCCACAATTTTTATGCTATTTTCACCGTTCAAATTTTATACTATTCTGCTATTTCTGCTAATGATCGCTATGATTTTTGCTATTTTTTGCTATTATACTTTTTAAAATATTAAGCTTTTTTCCTTTAATTTGTCCCATTGAAATGAATGGAAAACTTCCAAAATTCTGCTAAAACTTGCTCTTTTTTGAAACTTAACTACTTCCTCATACTTTCGCCTAGAACAACCATTCAAACTTTAAAATGTTCACAAATTATTGGGCTATTCATGTATGATTCAGCTTTTTCATATCTGTTACGGTTTTCATCTTATCCCTCTTTAAGTTTTGAGTTGCAAAATTTAGATTTTTCACAAAATACATGCGTTGTTATGGTTGCTATGCACTTGTCTTCCAGTGTGCCACTCTAGGTTTCGCAGTCTTCTCTTCATGTCCGAACAACTTCTTGCTACTTGCTCAATTTTCACTCAACTTCCACAAATTATACATCAAAACGTAGGTATTTTTGCTGCCTTTCAGAAAATGTCACTATCATTGTTGTGGGATTTATAGAATTTTTGCAAATCTCTTCAGACCAACACAAAGTCTCAAAACTCTCCATAGAAAATCAATGGATAGTTTGTTCAAAATCACCGCTGGATTTCTGTAATGAGAGGCATATTCGAATCGTCATATCTCCTTAACGAAGCGAAGTTAAGACATAAGGCTTGTCCCGGTATATCTTCAGACACTCCTGACGCTCACAATTCAAGAATTGTTTTCTCACCTATTACCATTTGGCCATGAATTACGTTTGTTTGAGGGTAGGAAATTCGTCCCTCGCTCAGATTTCTTCAGCTTTCAAACTCTGGAAATGAACCACTTTTTTCTCTCGTCATATCTTTTTGATGGATTTCCACAGAGACGTGAAAATTTCCATGACTGTTCACCAAAGCCTGCTGTCTCTTACGGTGAAAGAATGATATCGATACTCCAAATAGATTTAGAGTTAGAAAGCGTTGTTTGAGGGCAAGTCGAGGCAGTTTTTGCTTCGCTCTACTCAGTTAGGGTGCATTACAAGTCAAATATCTTTAATAATTCATATTTTAATGATAAATTGTCAACACTGGAAGATTACTCCATCTCTTCTGAACAAAACGGTGTAAGAATGACAGTTCTAGCCCCTACGGTTAGGAAATTATGGTCATTTGTTTGAGGGGAGTCGTCACTATGAGAAATAGACTGCAATAATCCTGTGTCTCTCTGTGCTGCGTGCACCTGTTTTGGCGGGAAAAAGTGCACAGGCTCTCTGATTGGTGGATTCAAATTCAGCAGCTCCCAGGTTGCTTGACTGAAAACTTGCTTCTCTCTCCCTGTGTGTGTGTGTGTGTGTGTGTGTGTGTGTGTGTGTGTGTGTGTGTGTATGTGTGTGTGTAACAGAGAGAGAGAGAGAGAGAGAGAGAGAGAGAGACCCTCTTTAGGGCAGCATCTCATTGTTGGAAAAACATATAATATATTCAGACTGGTTGACTGGCATAGACCCTCTGTGTGTGCATTTGTGTATACATATTTGATTTTATGTGTATCTGTTGGCTGTTCCTTCTTGTTTTTTAATTTATTTTTATTTCTTTATTTTTTTTTCACAGGTGAACAACAATTAGATTTTGAGGGAACTTAACCATGTTCTGTTTTTTTTTCATCTTGCCGTTTTACTTTTCCAATATTTCTAACTTCAGTTATTGCTATTCTGCTCAATCATAGTATTTGTTATAAATCATTGTTATTATGCTATATTGTAGTATTTAAGCTAAATCGAAGTATTTCTACTATATTATATTTTTCTTTCTAAATATTGCATTTCTGCTATATAATTGTATTTCTGCTATGTTATACTATTTGTGCTAAAACATAGTATTTTTACTAAATGTAGTATTTATGCTTAATCATACTATTTCTGCTTTTTATAGGATTTGTGCCTAATATAGTATTTCTGCTTTTTATAGGATTTGTGCTTAGTATAGTATTTCTGCTAAATTATAGTATTTCTGCTTTTTATAGTATTTGTGCTAAAACATAGTATTTCTACTAAATGTAGTATTTATGCTTAATGATACAATTTCTATATATTTCTGCCAGGTCCCAAGGCAGCCAATCCTCTGTGAGGACTGAGACATTCAAATTTTCAAATCAGGGCCTGCACGGCTTCCCAGCCAATCATATATGTGGGCTGAGGCATTCAAATTTGCATATTGGGGCCTTCATGGCTTCTAAGCCAGCCAATCATATCTGAGGGCTGAGGAATTCAAATCCACAAATCAGGGCCTGCACGGCTTCCCAGCAAGCCAATCATATATGTGGGCTGAGGCATTCAAATTTGCATATTGGGGAATTCGTGGCTTCTAAGTCAACAAGTCATCCATGTCATATATCTCTAAAAATTCATATTTTAATGATAAATTGTCAACACTTGAAGATTCCCCAATCTCTTCTGAACAAAACGGTGTAAGAATGACCGTTCTAGCCCCTACGGTTAGGAAATTATGGTCATTTGTTTGAGGGGAGTCGTCACTATGAGAAATAGACTGCAAAAATCCTGTGTCTCTCTCTGTGCTGCATGCACCTGTTTTGGCGGGAAAAAGTGCACAGGCTCTCTGATTGGTGGATTCAAATTCAGCAGCTCCCAGGCAGCTTGACTGAGCTAGAAACTTACTTCTCTCACCCTTTTTTCAGCTGTCCATTTTGCTTTTCCAATTTTTCTGTTTAAGTTATTACTATTGTGCTAAATCATACTATTTCTGCTATTTTATAAGATTTGTGCCAAATATAGTATTTCTGATTAATTATAATTTTTCTACCAAATCATAGTACAGTATTTCTGCTTTTTATAGGATTTGTGCTTAATATACTATTTCTGCTAAATTATAGTATTTCTTCTTTTTATATTATTTCTGCTAAAACATATTATTTCTACTAAATGTAGTATTTATGCTTAATCATACTATTTCTGCTTTTTATAGGATTTGTGCCTAATATAGTATTTCTGCTTTTTATAGGATTTGTGCCTAATATAGTATTTCTGCTAAATTATAGTATTTCTGCTTTTTATAGTATTTGTGCTAAAACATAGTATTTCTACTAAATGTAGTATTTATGCTTAATCATACTATTTCTATATATTTCTGCCAGGTCCCCAGGCAGCCAATCCTCTGTGAGGACTGAGACATTCAAATTTTCAAATCAGGGCCTGCACGGCTTCCCAGCCAATCATACATGTGGGCTGAGGCATTCAAATTTGCATATTGGGGCCTTCATGGCTTCCCAGCCAGCAAATCATATATGTGGGCTGAGGCATTCAAATTTGCATATTGGGGAATTCGTGGATTCTAAGTCAACAAGTCATCCATGTCATATATCTCTAAAAATTCATATTTTAATGATAAATTGTCAACACTTGAAGATTCCCCAATCTCTTCTGAACAAAACGGTGTAAGAATGACCGTTCTAGCCCCTACGGTTAGGAAATTATGGTCATTTGTTTGAGGGGAGTCGTCACTATGAGAAATAGACTGCAAAAATCCTGCACGGCTTCCCAGCCAGCCAATCATATCTGAGGTCTGCCGTTTTTTCTCTCGTCATATCTCAGCGACAGATGTACAGATAGCAATGAAAATCGCGGTCAAAGTACACCAAAGTCCGCTGATTCAGCCAGTACAAGAATTATGCTTCTAGTCCACCTAGTTTTTGAGTTACACAACGTTTTGTAACTCCAGAAAACGGCGCTTTTTGCCTCTCACCGCGATCTAATTCTGACTGCTCATCACCCTGTTTTTCAATGCGCCCGCTCTCTTTCCCAGTGGCGCAGTTGGTAATGACACGGGTCTGCAACCCAAACGTCGTGGGTTCGATTCCACCTTAGGCAACAGGTTTTTTTTCCCTACAAATTAATACACTATCACAGACCAGTAATTCATATTCATCATTTATTACAATTCTGCAAACTTTTAGCATTTTACCAGCTTTTCTAATATGGACCTCACATTCTTGTTAACACTCCATGGCACAAATACTCTTCCCTTTAGGCTCTGTGTATGTGTGTGTGTATCAATATTTCTCCCATTTTAAAGTATTACTCCTCCATAATTGTATTTCTGTTAAATCAAAGTACTTTTACTACATCTTGGTACTTCTGCTCAATCATAGTATTTCTGCTAAATCATAGTATTTCTGATACTTTTTGGTACTTGTGCTAAATACAGTATTTCTGCTAAATCATACTATTTCTGCTATTTTATAGGATTTGAGGTAAATATAGTATTTCTGCCAAAACATAGTATTTCTACCAAATATAGTATTTCTAATAATTATAGTTTTTCTCCCAAATCATAGTACAGTATTTCTGCTTTTTATAGTATTTGTGCTTAATATAGTATTTCTGCTTTTTATAGGATTTGTGCTTAATATAGTATTTCTGCTTTTTATAGGATTTGTGCTTAATATAGTATTTCTGCTAAATGTAGTATTTATGCTTAATCATACTATTTCTATATATTTCTGCCAGGCAGCCAATCCTCTGTGAGGACTGAGACATTCAAATGCACATATCAGGGCCTTCACGGCTTCCCAGCCAGCCAATCATATCTGAGGCCTGCCGTTCCTTCTCTCGTCATATCTCAGCGACGGATGTACAGAGAGCAATGAAAATCGCGGTCAAAGTACACCAAAGTCCGCTGATTCAGCCAGTACAAGAATCATGCTTCTAGTCCACCTAGTTTTTGAGTTACACTACGTTTTGTAACTCCAAAAAACGTCGGTTTTTGCCTCTCACCGCGATCTAATTCTGACTGCTCATCACCCTGTTTTTCAAGGTGCCCGCTCTCTTTCCCAGTGGCGCAGTTGGTAATGACACGGGTCTGCAACCCAGACGTCGTGGGTTCGATTCCACCTTAGGCAACATGTTTTTTTCCATACAAATTAATACACTATCACAGACCAGTAATTCATATTCATCATTTATTACAATTCTGCAAACTTTTAGCATTTTACCAGCTTTTCTAATATGGACCTCACATTCTTGTTAACACTCCATGGCACAAATACTCTTCCCTTTAGGCTCTGTATGTGTGTGTGTGTGTATCAATATTTCTCCCATTTTAAAGTATTACTCCTCCATAATTGTATTTCTGTTAAATCAAAGTACTTTTACTACATCTTAGTACTTCTGCTCAATCATAGTATTTTTGCCAAATCATGGTTTTTGTGCCAAATCATAACATTTGTGTTATGTTATAGTATTACTACTTAGTGGAGGAATTTCTGTCATGTTACAGTATATGTGCTGATTACAGTATTTCTGCTAAATCATAGTATTTCTACTATATTATATTTTTCTTTCTAAA
The DNA here is from genome assembly GCF_051167445.1 of Perissodus microlepis. Lineage (NCBI taxonomy): Eukaryota > Metazoa > Chordata > Actinopteri > Cichliformes > Cichlidae > Perissodus > Perissodus microlepis. The sequence continues at coordinate 1,937,655 of NC_140465.1, forward strand.
TATAGCATTTCTGCTATATAATTGTATTTCTGCTATGTTATAATATTTGTGCTAAACCAGAGTATTTGTGCTGAAACATAGTATTTCTGCCAAATGATAGTATTTCTGTCAAATTATAGTATTTGTGCTAAAACATAGTATTAATTTAAAATGACAATATTCATAGTTCATCACAGTGTCTCTGGTAAATCACAGTATTTCTGCTCTGTTGTACTATTTTTCTAAATCATAGTGTTTCTGTAATGCTTAAGTATTTTTGGCTAAATATATTCTTTCTGTTATCTTATACTATTTCTCCTAAATTCTTGTATTTTTGAGAAGTTATCAAGTTTCTGGTAAGTTACAATATTTCTGCTAAGTTCTGCTATGCTATTGTATTTCTGCCAAGTATTATGTTTCCTCTAAGATATTGCAGTTCTGCTAAGTTATTACATTTTCGCAAAGTTCCTTTGCTTCTGCAAAGTTTTTACAATTTCTGCAACTTTTCAGCTTTTTCAGCTAGTTTTTGCAGACAGCTTCAGCTTTAAAGCATCCACACTGCATTTTCGCAGGAAATGCAAATTTTTCTAGTTATTATTATTATTATTATTATTATATATTCCGTACGTTTTTTGGCATCTAATTCCTTCAAAACCGTTCAACTTAGAAAAACCATTCAAACACCGTTAGATTCCTCTTCTTTTGGACATGAATGCTTCTACTTTTCTCATTTTTAACATTTATATTTTTAAAATTATTCAAGTTTTTTCAACAAAAATTTCCCATGTATTTCAATGGGGAGACACTTCAAATTCTCATTCAACTTCCTCCTCTTTAAACTGTATCTACTTCCACATACATTGACATAGAGCCACCATTCAAACTTTAAAACGAAGACAAGACATTCAACTATTCAACTTGTATTCATCTTTTCAATATCTATTATACTTTTTCTTCAGTTCCAGTTTAAGTTTCATGATGTTTTTTCAGCCGTTTCAGAGTTTATAATGGGTGTGTATGGGACGGAATGTTGGGGCTAGAGTGAGACAGCTCAACTGCTAGAGTGAGAGGAGCAAAAAAATTAATCTTAAAATCTTTTTTAAAAACTGCTGCTGTGTCCACAGCGTTTGCTCTACAGCCATCATTTTACCCTCAAAACGTAGCCATCGCTGTCCTCTTTCATCCAATGTGTTTATTTTTGTAATAGATGTTATGGTTCTTTCATAAATGTCACCAATGCACAGCCTCCTCCCTCCAACTCCTCCATAGACTCTAATGTTAAAATGGCTCAGAAGGTTCGTTTGAAAATGAGAAGAGCATGGTGTCTTTCCACTGTCACCACGTCCATATAATAAACTCCACAGGCATGAAAACGGAGAATTCAGTAGACTAGACATTGCTGTCGCTCACGGTGAAAGAATTTTGTCAATATGACTTGTACTTTTCGTTTGGGAACGATTTGTTTCGGCTTGACTTTTCTGTTCATTTTAAGCAGCAAAAGTGAGGTGCATGTCTGTGTCCGTGTGTATGGAGCCATTGGGTGCAGTCACTATAGCAACCAGGCTCACACCTGCCTGCTTAACGAGCTCTGCCTGCCACTGTGCCAAGATTCATCTTAAACACTTCTCTTTCAACTGCTGCTGTGTCCACAGTGTTTGCTCTACAGCCATCATTTTACCCTCAAAACGTCGCCATCGTTGTTCTCTTTCCAACACAGTGTCTTTGAAAGCTCAGAAATGTAAACTTTTTAAACTGTGTGGATCCAAGTGGAGGGATCACATTTTAGTCATTCAGTGATTCAAAGAATATGAACTTTTAATATTCATTCAGATGTTTTCTGACTCTAAATTTTATTTTCTCATTTCTTAGGTTTTTCTAATTTACATTTAAAACATTTTCAGCTATTTTCCAACTTCTTCTCTGTGGTTGTCAGTTTTTAGCACTTCAGCACTTTTGTTTTCAGGTGCAAATTTCTGTATTTTTCATCTCATTCAACATTTGTAACTTAAAATTCAGCAATTAATTCATTTCAGTGCATACATTCAGATTCAAGCATTCACACTGCAGTTTCTTCAGAAAATGCACTTTCTAGTTATTATTATTATTATTATTGTTATTATTATATATTCCGTACGTTTTTTGGCATCTAATTCCTTCAAAACCGTTCAACTGAGAAAAACCATTCAAACACCGTTAGATTCCTCTTCTTTTGGACATGAATGCTTCTACTTTTCTCATTTTTAACATTTATATTTTTAAAATTATTCAAGTTTTTTCAACAAAAATTTCCTATGTATTTCAATGGGGAGACACTTCAAATTCTCATTCAACTTACTCCTCTTTAAACTGTATCTACTTCCACATACATTGACATAGAGCCACCATTCAAACTTTAAAACGAAGACAAGACATTCAACTATTCAACTTGTATTTATCTTTTCAATATCTATTATACTTTTTCTTCAGTTCCAGTTTAAGTTTCATGATGTTTTTTCACCCGTTTCAGAGTTTATAATGGGTGTGTATGGGACGGAATGTTGGGGCTAGAGTGAGACAGCTCAACTGCTAGAGTGAGAGGAGCAAAAAAATTAATCTTAAAATCTTTTTTAAAACTGCTGCTGTGTCCACAGCATTTGCTCTACAGCCATCATTTTACCCTCAAAACGTAGCCATCGTTGTCTTCTTTCATCCAATGTGTTTACTATTGTACTATGTGTTATGGTTCTTTCATAAATGTCACCAATGCACAGCCTCCTCCCTCCAACTCTTCCATAGACTCTAATGTTAAAATGGCTCAGAAGGTTCGTTTGAAAATCAGAAGAGCATGGTGTCTTTCCACTGTCACCACGTCCATATAATAAACTCCACAGGCATGAAAACTGAGAATTCAGTAGACTAGAAATTGCTGTCGCTCACGGTGAAAGAATTTCGTCAATACGACTTGTACTTTTCATTTGGGAACGATTTGTTTCGGCTTGACTTTTCTGTTCATTTTAAGCAGCAAAAGTGAGGTGCATGTCTGTGTCCGTGTGTATGGAGCCATTGGGTGCAGTCACTATAGCAACCAGGCTCACACCTGCCTGCTTAACGAGCTCTGCCTGCCATTGTGCCAAGATTCATCTTAAACACTTCTCTTTCAACTGCTGCTGTGTCCACAGTGTTTGCTCTACAGCCATCATTTTACCCTCAAAACGTCGCCATCTTTGAAAGCTCAGAGATGTAAACTTTTTAAACTGTGTGGATCCAAGTGGAGGGATCACATTTGAGTCATTCAGTGATTCAAAGAATATGAGCTTTTAATATTCATTCAGATGTTTTCTGACTCTAAATTTTCTTTTCTCATTTCTTAGGTTTTTCTAATTTACAATTAAAACATTTTCAGCTTTTTTCCAACTTCTTCTTCTGTGTAACCTTCAGCTTTTAGCAGTTCACCACTTTTGTTTTCAGGTTAAATTCGGGTTGTTTTTTTTTATCTCATTCAAAATTTTCAACTCAAAATTCAGCAATTAATTCATTTCAGTGCATACATTCAGATTCAAGCATTCACACTGCAGTTTCTTCAGAAAATGCACTTTCTAGTTATTATATCATATTCCGTACGTTTTTTGGCATCCATCTCCTTCAAAACCGTTCAACTTAGAAAAACCATTCAAACACCATTAGATTCCTCTTCTTTTGGACATGACTGCTTCTATTTTTCTCATTTTTAACATTTATATTTTTAATTTTATTCAACTTTATTCAACAAAAATTTCCCATGTATTTCAATGGAGAGACCCTTCAAATTCTCATTCAACTTACTCCTCTTTAAACTGTATCTATTTCCACATACATTGACATAGAGCCACCATTCAAACTTTAAAACGAAGACAAGACATTCAACTATTCAACTTGTATTTATCTTTTCAATATCTATTATACTTTTTCTTCAGTTCCAGTTTAAGTTTCATGATGTTTTTTCAGCCGTTTCAGAGTTTATAATGGGTGTGTATGGGACGGAATGTTGGGGCTAGAGTGAGACAGCTCAACTGCTAGAGTGAGAGGAGCAAAAAAATTAATCTTAAAATCTTTTTTAAAACTGCTGCTGTGTCCGCAGCGTTTGCTCTACAGGTATGATTTTACCCTCAAAACGTAGCCATCGCTGTCCTCTTTCATCCAATGTGTTTACTATTGTACTAGGTGTTATGGTTCTTTCATAAATGTCACCAATGCACAGCCTCCTCCCTCCAACTCTTCCATAGACTCTAATGTTAAAATGGCTCAGAAGGTTCGTTTGAAAATGAGAAGAGCATGGTGTCTTTCCACTGTCACCACGTCCATATAATAAACTCCACAGGCATGAAAACGGAGAATTCAGTAGACTAGACATTGCTGTCGCTCACGGTGAAAGAATTTTGTCAATACGACTTGTACTTTTCATTTGGGAACGATTTGTTTCGGCCTGACTTTTCTGTTCATTTTAAGCAGCAAAAGTGAGGTGCATGTCTGTGTCTGTGTGTATGGAGCCATTGGGTGCAGTCACTATAGCAACCAGGCTCACACCTGCCTGCTTAACGAGCTCTGCCTGCCACTGTGCCAAGATTCATCTTAAACACTTCTCTTTCAACTGCTGCTGTGTCCACAGTGTTTGCTCTACAGCCATCATTTTACCCTCAAAACGTCGCCATCGTTGTTCTCTTTCCAACACAGCGTCTTTCAAAGCTCAGACATTTAAACTTTTTAAACTGTGTGGATCAAAGTGGAGGGATCACATTTGAGTCATTTAGTGATTCAAAGAATATGAACTTTTAATATTAATTCAGATTTTTTCTGACTCTAAATTTTCTTTTCTCATTTCTTAGGTTTTTCTAATTTACATTTAAAACATTTTCAGCTATTTTCCAACTTCTTCTCTGTGGTTGTCAGCTTTTAGCAGTTCAGCACTTTTGTTTTCAGGCGGACATTTCTGTATTTTTCATCTCATTCAAAATTTTTAACTTAAAATTCAGCAATTCATTCATTTCAGTGCATACATTCAGATTCAAGCATTCACACTGCAGTTTCTTCAGAAAATGCACTTTCTAGTTATTATTATTATTATTATTATATATTCCGTACGTCTTTTGGCATCTAATTCATTCAAAACCGTTCAACTTAGAAAAACCATTCAAACACCGTTAGATTCCTCTTCTTTTGGACATGAATGCTTCTACTTTTCTCATTTTTAACATTTATATTTTTAAAATTATTCAAGTTTTTTCAACAAAAATTTCCCATGTATTTCAATGGGGAGACACTTCAAATTCTCATTCAACTTCCTCCTCTTTAAACTGTATCTACTTCCACATACATTGACATAGAGCCACCATTCAAACTTTAAAACGAAGACAAGACATTCAACTATTCAACTTGTATTCATCTTTTCAATATCTATTATACTTTTTCTTCAGTTCCAGTTTAAGTTTCATGATGTTTTTTCAGCCGTTTCAGAGTTTATAATGGGTGTGTATGGGACGGAATGTTGGGGCTAGAGTGAGACAGCTCAACTGCTAGAGTGAGAGGAGCAAAAAAATTAATCTTAAAATCTTTTTTAAAAACTGCTGCTGTGTCCACAGCGTTTGCTCTACAGCCATCATTTTACCCTCAAAACGTAACCATCGCTGTCCTCTTTCATCCAATGTGTTTATTTTTGTAATAGATGTTATGGTTCTTTCATAAATGTCACCAATGCACAGCCTCCTCCCTCCAACTCCTCCATAGACTCTAATGTTAAAATGGCTCAGAAGGTTCGTTTGAAAATGAGAAGAGCATGGTGTCTTTCCACTGTCACCACGTCCATATAATAAACTCCACAGGCATGAAAACTGAGAATTCAGTAGACTAGACATTGCTGTCGCTCACGGTGAAAGAATTTTGTCAATACGACTTGTACTTTTCATTTGGGAACGATTTGTTTCGGCCTGACTTTTCTGTTCATTTTAAGCAGCAAAAGTGAGGTGCATGTCTGTGTCTGTGTGTATGGAGCCATTGGGTGCAGTCACTATAGCAACCAGGCTCACACCTGCCTGCTTAACGAGCTCTGCCTGCCACTGTGCCAAGATTCATCTTAAACACTTCTCTTTCAACTGCTGCTGTGTCCACAGTGTTTGCTCTACAGCCATCATTTTACCCTCAAAACGTCGCCATCGTTGTTCTCTTTCCAACACAGTGTCTTTGAAAGCTCAGAAATGTAAACTTTTTAAACTGTGTGGATCCAAGTGGAGGGATCACATTTTAGTCATTCAGTGATTCAAAGAATATGAACTTTTAATATTCATTCAGATGTTTTCTGACTCTAAATTTTATTTTCTCATTTCTTAGGTTTTTCTAATTTACATTTAAAACATTTTCAGCTATTTTCCAACTTCTTCTCTGTGGTTGTCAGTTTTTAGCACTTCAGCACTTTTGTTTTCAGGTGCAAATTTCTGTATTTTTCATCTCATTCAACATTTGTAACTTAAAATTCAGCAATTAATTCATTTCAGTGCATACATTCAGATTCAAGCATTCACACTGCAGTTTCTTCAGAAAATGCACTTTCTAGTTATTATTATTGTGTGGATGCTTTAAGCATCCACACTATTGAGTTCCTGTTTCTCTTTATTCTTTATTATTATTGTGTGGATGCTTTAAGCATCCACACTATTGAGTTCCTGTTTCTCTTTATTCTTTATTATTATTATTATTATTATTCTAGTTGCCACTTTTTGTGCTTTTTTTTTGCACTTAACTACTTCCACAATTTTTATGCTATTTTCACCGTTCAAATTTTATACTATTCTGCTATTTCTGCTAATGATCGCTATGATTTTTGCTATTTTTTGCTATTATACTTTTTAAAATATTAAGCTTTTTTCCTTTAATTTGTCCCATTGAAATGAATGGAAAACTTCCAAAATTCTGCTAAAACTTGCTCTTTTTTGAAACTTAACTACTTCCTCATACTTTCGCCTAGAACAACCATTCAAACTTTAAAATGTTCACAAATTATTGGGCTATTCATGTATGATTCAGCTTTTTCATATCTGTTACAGTTTTCATCTTATCCCTCTTTAAGTTTTCAGTTGCAAAATTGTGATTTTTCACAAAATACATGCGTTGTTATGGTTGCTATGCACTTGGCTTCCAGTGTGCCACTCTAGGTTTCGCAGTCTTCTCTTCATGTCCGAACAACTGTTTGCTACTTGCTCAATTTTCACTCAACTTCCACAAATTATACATCAAAACGTAGGTATTTTTGCTAGCTTTCAGAAAATGTCACCATCATTGTTGTGAGATTTATAGAATTTTGGCAAATCTCCTCAGACCAACACAAAGTCGGAAAACTCTCCATAGAAAGTCAATGGAGAGCTTGTTCAAAATCACCTTTGATTTCTGTAATGAGAGGCATATTCGAATCGTCATATCTCCTTAACGAAGCGAAGTTAAAACATGAGGCTTGTCCCCGTATATCTTCAGACACTCCTGACGCTCACAATTCAAGAATTTCTTTCTCACCTATTACCATTCTGAAATGAGTTGGACTTGTTTGAGGGTAGGAAATTCGTCCTTCGCTCAGATTTCTTCAGATTTCAAACTCTGGAAATGAACCACTTTTTTCTCTCGTCATATCTTTTTAATGGATTTCCACAGAGACCTGAAAATTTCCATGACTGTTCACCAAAGCCTGCTCTCTCTTACGGTGAAAGAATGATATCGATACTCCAAATAGATTTAGAGTTAGAAAGCGTTGTTTGAGGGCAGGTCAAGGCAGTTTTTTCTTCGCTCTACTCAGTTATGGTGCATTAGAAGTCAAATATCTTTAATAATTCATATTTTAATGATAAATTGTCAACACTGGAAGATTCCCCCATCTCTTCTGAACAAAACGGTGTAAGAATGACCGTTCTAGCCGCTACGGTTAGGAAATTATGGTCATTTGTTTGAGGGGAGTCGTCACTATGAGAAATAGACTGCAAAAATCCTGTGTCTCTCTGTGCTGCGTGCACCTGTTTTGGCGGGAAAAAGTGCACAGGCTCTCTGATTGGTGGATTCAAATTCAGCAGCTCCCAGCCTGCTTGACTGAACTACAAACTTACTTCTCTCACCCTGTGTGTGTGTGTGTGTGTGTGTGTGTGTGTGTGTGTGTGTGTGTGTGTGTGTGTTTAGTGGGAGAGAGAGAACCCTACCCTTATTTGGCAGCATGTCATTGTAGGATTTAAATTGAATATAGTTAGACTGCTTGACTGGATTAGAGCCTGTGTTTGTGTGTCCCTCTGTGCATTTGCATTTCAATATGCGTCCATATTTGTAATTTTGTAAGTTATTACTATTCTGCTTAATCATAGTATTTCTGCTACTTTTCGGTACTTGTGCTAAATACAGTATTTCTGCTAAATCATACTATTTCTGCTTTTCATAGGATTTGTGCCTAATATAGTATTTCTGCTCAATTATAGTATTTCTGCTTTTTATACTATTTGTGCTAAAACATAGTATTTTTACTAAATGTAGTATTTATGCTTAATCGTACTATTTCTGCTTTTTATAAGATTTGTGCCTAATATAGTATTTCTGCTTTTTATAGGATTTGTGCCAAATATAGTATTTCTGATTAATTATAATTTTTCTACCAAATCATAGTACAGTATTTCTGCTTTTTATAGGATTTGTGCTTAATATAGTATTTCTGCTAAATTATAGTATTTCTGCTTTTTATATTATTTGTGCTAAAACATAGTATTTCTACTAAATGTAGTATTTATGCTTAATCATACTATTTCTATATATTTCTGCCAGGTCCCCAGGCAGCCAATCCTCTGTGAGGACTGAGACATTCAAATTTTCAAATCAGGTCCTGCACGGCTTCCCAGCCAATCATATATGTGGGCTGAGGCATTCAAATTTGCATATTGGGGCCTTCATGGCTTCTAAGCCAGCCAATCATATCTGAGGGCTGAGGAATTCAAATCCACAAATCAGGGCCTGCACGGCTTCCCAGCCAGCCAATCATATATGTGGGCTGAGGCATTCAAATTTGCATATTGGGGAATTTGTGGCTTCTAAGTCAACAAGTCATCCATGTCACATATCTCTAAAAATTCATATTTTAATGATAAATTGTCAACACTTGAAGATTCCCCCATCTCTTCTGAACAAAACGGTGTAAGAATGACCGTTCTAGCCCCTACGGTTAGGAAATTATGGTCATTTGTTTGAGGGGAGTCGTCACTATGAGAAATAGACTGCAAAAATCCTGTGTCTCTCTCTGTGCTGCGTGCACCTGTTTTGGCGGGAAAAAGTGCACAGCCTCTCTGATTGGTGGATTCAAATTCAGCAGCTCCCAGGCAGCTTGACTGAGCTAGAAACTTACTTCTCTCACCCTTTTTTCAGCTGTCCATTTTGCTTTTCCAATTTTTCTGTTTAAGTTATTACTATTGTGCTAAATCATACTATTTCTGCTATTTTATAAGATTTGTGCCAAATGTAGTATTTCTGATTAATTATAATTTTTCTACCAAATCATAGTACAGTATTTCTGCTTTTTATAGGATTTGTGCTTAATATAGTATTTCTGCTAAATTATAGTATTTCTTCTTTTTATAGTATTTGTGCTAAAACATAGTATTTCTACTAAATGTAGTATTTATGCTTAATCATACTATTTCTGCTTTTTATAGGATTTGTGCCTCATATAGTATTTCTGCTTTTTACAAGATTTGTGCTTAATATAGTATTTCTGCTAAATTATAGTATTTCTGCTTTTTATACTATTTGTGCTAAAACATAGTATTTTTACTAAATGTAGTATTTATGCTTACTCATACTATTTATGCTTTTTATAGGATTTGTGCCTAATATAGTATTTCTGCTTTTTATAGGATTTGTGCTTAATATAGTATTTCTGCTAAATTATAGTATTTCTGCTTTTTATAGTATTTGTGCTAAAACATAGTATTTCTACTAAATGTAGTATTTATGCTTAATCATACTATTTCTATATATTTCTGCCAGGTCCCCAGGCAGCCAATCCTCTGTGAGGACTGAGACATTCAAATTTTCAAATCAGGGCCTGCTCGGCTTCCCAGCCAATCATATATGTGGGCTGAGGCATTCAAATTTGCATATTGGGGCCTTCATGGCTTCTAAGCCAGCCAATCATATCTGAGGGCTGAGGAATTCAAATCCACAAATCAGGGCCTGCACGGCTTCCCAGCCAGCCAATCATATATGTGGGCTGAGGCATTCAAATTTGCATATTGGGGAATTCGTGGCTTCTAAGTCTACAAGTCATCCATGTCATATATCTCTAAAAATTCATATTTTAATGATAAATTGTCAACACTTGAAGATTCCCCCATCTCTTCTGAACAAAACGGTGTAAGAATGACCGTTCTAGCCCCTACGGTTAGGAAATTATGGTCATTTGTTTGAGGGGAGTCGTCACTATGAGAAATAGACTGCAAAAATCCTGTGTCTCTCTGTGCTGCGTGCACCTGTTTTGGCGGGAAAAAGTGCACAGGCTCTCTGATTGGTGGATTCAAATTCAGCAGCTCCCAAGCTGCTTGACTGAAAACTTGCTTCTCTCTCCCTGTGTGTGTGTGTGTGTGTGTGTGTGTGTGCATGAGAGAGAGAGAGAGAGAGAGAGAGAGAGAGAGAGAGAGACCGTCTTTAGGGCAGCATCTCATTGTTGGAAAAAAATATAATATATTCAGACTGGTTGACTGGCATAGACCCTCCGTGTGTCTCTCTCTCTGTGCATTTGTGTATACATATTTGATTTTGTGTGTATCTGTTGGCTGTTCCTTCTTGTTTTTTAAATTTATTTTTATTTCTTTTTTTTTTTTTCACAGGTGAACAACAATTAGTTTTGAGGGAACTTAACCATGTTCCGTTTTTTTTTCAGCTTGTCATCTTACTTTTCCAGTATTTTCTCTTAAGTTATTACTATTCTGCTCAATCATAGTATTTGTTCTAAATCATTGTTATTATGCTATATTGTAGTATTTCTTCTAAATCATACTATTTCTGCTATATTATATTTTTCTTTCTAAATATAGCATTTCTGCTATATAATTATATTTCTGCTATCTTATAATATTTGTGCTAAACCAGAGTAATTGTGCTGAAACATAGTATTTCTGCCAAATGATAGTATTTCTGTCAAATTATAGTATTTGTTCTAAGACATAGTATTGATTTAAAATTACAATATTCATAGTTCATCACAGTGTCTCTGGTAAATCACAGTATTTCTGCTCTGTTGTACTATTTTTCTAAATCATCGTGTTTCTGTAATGCTTAAGTATTTTTGGCTAAATATATTCTTTCTGTTATCTTGTACTATTTCTCCTAAATTCTTGTATTTTTGAGAAGTTATCATGTTTCTGCTAAGTTACAATATTTCTGCAAAGTTCTGCTATGCTATTGCATTTCTGCCAGGTATTATGTTTCCTCTAAGATATTGCAGTTCTGCTAAGTTATTAAATTTTAGCAAACTTCTTTTGCTTCTGCAAAGTTTTTACAATTTCTGCAACTTTTCAGCTTTTTCAGCTAGTTTTTGCAGACAGCTTCAGCTTTAAAGCATCCACACTGCATTTTCGCAGGAAATGCAAATTTTTCTAGTTATTATTATTGTTATTATTATATATTCCGTACGTTTTTTGGCATCTAATTCCTTCAAAACCGTTCAACTGAGAAAAACCATTCAAACACCGTTAGATTCCTCTTCTTTTGGACATGAATGCTTCTACTTTTCTCATTTTTAACATTTATATTTTTAAAATTATTCAAGTTTTTTCAACAAAAATTTCCTATGTATTTCAATGGGGAGACACTTCAAATCCTCATTCAACTTACTCATTTTTAAACTCTTACTACTTCCACATACGTTGACATAGAGCCACCATTCAAACTTTAAAACGAAGACAAGACATTCAACTATTCAACTTGTATTTATCTTTTCAATATCTATTATACTTTTTCTTCAGTTCCAGTTTAAGTTTCATGATGTTTTTTCACCCGTTTCAGAGTTTATAATGGGTGTGTATGGGACGGAATGTTGGGGCTAGAGTGAGACAGCTCAACTGCTAGAGTGAGAGGAGCAAAAAAATTAATCTTAAAATCTTTTTTAAAACTGCTGCGGTGTCCACAGCATTTGCTCTACAGCCATCATTTTACCCTCAAAACGTAGCCATCGTTGTCCTCTTTCATCCAATGTGTTTACTATTGTACTATGTGTTATGGTTCTTTCATAAATGTCACCAATGCACAGCCTCCTCCCTCCAACTCTTCCATAGACTCTAATGTTAAAATGGCTCAGAAGGTTCGTTTGAAAATCAGAAGAGCATGGTGTCTTTCCACTGTCACCACGTCCATATAATAAACTCCACAGGCATGAAAACTGAGAATTCAGTAGACTAGAAATTGCTGTCGCTCACGGTGAAAGAATTTCGTCAATACGACTTGTACTTTTCATTTGGGAACGATTTGTTTCGGCTTGACTTTTCTGTTCATTTTAAGCAGCAAAAGTGAGGTGCATGTCTGTGTCCGTGTGTATGGAGCCATTGGGTGCAGTCACTATAGCAACCAGGCTCACACCTGCCTGCTTAACGAGCTCTGCCTGCCATTGTGCCAAGATTCATCTTAAACACTTCTCTTTCAACTGCTGCTGTGTCCACAGTGTTTGCTCTACAGCCATCATTTTACCCTCAAAACGTCGCCATCTTTGAAAGCTCAGAGATGTAAACTTTTTAAACTGTGTGGATCCAAGTGGAGGGATCACATTTGAGTCATTCAGTGATTCAAAGAATATGAGCTTTTAATATTCATTCAGATGTTTTCTGACTCTAAATTTTCTTTTCTCATTTCTTAGGTTTTTCTAATTTACAATTAAAACATTTTCAGCTTTTTTCCAACTTCTTCTTCTGTGTAACCTTCAGCTTTTAGCAGTTCACCACTTTTGTTTTCAGGTTAAATTCGGGTTGTTTTTTTTTATCTCATTCAAAATTTTCAACTCAAAATTCAGCAATTAATTCATTTCAGTGCATACATTCAGATTCAAGCATTCACACTGCAGTTTCTTCAGAAAATGCACTTTCTAGTTATTATATCATATTCCGTACGTTTTTTGGCATCCATCTCCTTCAAAACCGTTCAACTTAGAAAAACCATTCAAACACCATTAGATTCCTCTTCTTTTGGACATGACTGCTTCTATTTTTCTCATTTTTAACATTTATATTTTTAATTTTATTCAACTTTATTCAACAAAAATTTCCCATGTATTTCAATGGAGAGACCCTTCAAATTCTCATTCAACTTACTCCTCTTTAAACTGGATCTATTTCCACATACATTGACATAGAGCCACCATTCAAACTTTAAAACGAAGACAAGACATTCAACTATTCAACTTGTATTTATCTTTTCAATATCTATTATACTTTTTCTTCAGTTCCAGTTTAAGTTTCATGATGTTTTTTCACCCGTTTCAGAGTTTATAATGGGTGTGTATGGGACGGAATGTTGGGGCTAGAGTGAGACAGCTCAACTGCTAGAGTGAGAGGAGCAAAAAAATTAATCTTAAAATCTTTTTTAAAACTGCTGCTGTGTCCGCAGCGTTTGCTCTACAGGTATGATTTTACCCTCAAAACGTAGCCATCGCTGTCCTCTTTCATCCAATGTGTTTACTATTGTACTAGGTGTTATGGTTCTTTCATAAATGTCACCAATGCACAGCCTCCTCCCTCCAACTCTTCCATAGACTCTAATGTTAAAATGGCTCAGAAGGTTCGTTTGAAAATGAGAAGAGCATGGTGTCTTTCCACTGTCACCACGTCCATATAATAAACTCCACAGGCATGAAAACTGAGAATTCAGTAGACTAGACATTGCTGTCGCTCACGGTGAAAGAATTTTGTCAATACGACTTGTACTTTTCATTTGGGAACGATTTGTTTCGGCCTGACTTTTCTGTTCATTTTAAGCAGCAAAAGTGAGGTGCATGTCTGTGTCTGTGTGTATGGAGCCATTGGGTGCAGTCACTATAGCAACCAGGCTCACACCTGCCTGCTTAACGAGCTCTGCCTGCCACTGTGCCAAGATTCATCTTAAACACTTCTCTTTCAACTGCTGCTGTGTCCACAGTGTTTGCTCTACAGCCATCATTTTACCCTCAAAACGTCGCCATCGTTCTCTTTCCAACACAGCGTCTTTCAAAGCTCAGACATTTAAACTTTTTAAACTGTGTGGATCAAAGTGGAGGGATCACATTTGAGTCATTTAGTGATTCAAAGAATATGAACTTTTAATATTAATTCAGATTTTTTCTGACTCTAAATTTTCTTTTCTCATTTCTTAGGTTTTTCTAATTTACATTTAAAACATTTTCAGCTATTTTCCAACTTCTTCTCTGTGGTTGTCAGCTTTTAGCAGTTCAGCACTTTTGTTTTCAGGCGGACATTTCTGTATTTTTCATCTCATTCAAAATTTTTAACTTAAAATTCAGCAATTCATTCATTTCAGGGCATACATTCAGATTCAAGCATTCACACTGCAGTTTCTTCAGAAAATGCACTTTCTAGTTATTATTATTATTATTATTATATATTCTGTACGTCTTTTGGCATCTAATTCATTCAAAACCGTTCAACTTAGAAAAAACATTCAAACACCGTTAGATTCCTCTTCTTTTGGACATGAATGCTTCTACTTTTCTCATTTTTAACATTTATATTTTTAAAATTATTCAAGTTTTTTCAACAAAAATTTCCCATGTATTTCAATGGGGAGACACTTCAAATTCTCATTCAACTTCCTCCTCTTTAAACTGTATCTACTTCCACATACATTGACATAGAGCCACCATTCAAACTTTAAAACGAAGACAAGACATTCAACTATTCAACTTGTATTCATCTTTTCAATATCTATTATACTTTTTCTTCAGTTCCAGTTTAAGTTTCATGATGTTTTTTCAGCCGTTTCAGAGTTTATAATGGGTGTGTATGGGACGGAATGTTGGGGCTAGAGTGAGACAGCTCAACTGCTAGAGTGAGAGGAGCAAAAAAATTAATCTTAAAATCTTTTTTAAAAACTGCTGCTGTGTCCACAGCGTTTGCTCTACAGCCATCATTTTACCCTCAAAACGTAGCCATCGCTGTCCTCTTTCATCCAATGTGTTTATTTTTGTAATAGATGTTATGGTTCTTTCATAAATGTCACCAATGCACAGCCTCCTCCCTCCAACTCCTCCATAGACTCTAATGTTAAAATGGCTCAGAAGGTTCGTTTGAAAATGAGAAGAGCATGGTGTCTTTCCACTGTCACCACGTCCATATAATAAACTCCACAGGCATGAAAACTGAGAATTCAGTAGACTAGACATTGCTGTCGCTCACGGTGAAAGAATTTTGTCAATACGACTTGTACTTTTCATTTGGGAACGATTTGTTTCGGCCTGACTTTTCTGTTCATTTTAAGCAGCAAAAGTGAGGTGCATGTCTGTGTCTGTGTGTATGGAGCCATTGGGTGCAGTCACTATAGCAACCAGGCTCACACCTGCCTGCTTAACGAGCTCTGCCTGCCACTGTGCCAAGATTCATCTTAAACACTTCTCTTTCAACTGCTGCTGTGTCCACAGTGTTTGCTCTACAGCCATCATTTTACCCTCAAAACGTCGCCATCGTTGTTCTCTTTCCAACACAGTGTCTTTGAAAGCTCAGAAATGTAAACTTTTTAAACTGTGTGGATCCAAGTGGAGGGATCACATTTTAGTCATTCAGTGATTCAAAGAATATGAACTTTTAATATTCATTCAGATGTTTTCTGACTCTAAATTTTCTTTTCTCATTTCTTAGGTTTTTCTAATTTACATTTAAAACATTTTCAGCTATTTTCCAACTTCTTCTCTGTGGTTGTCAGCTTTTAGCAGTTCAGCACTTTTGTTTTCAGGCGGACATTTCTGTATTTTTCATCTCATTCAAAATTTTTAACTTAAAATTCAGCAATTCATTCATTTCAGTGCATACATTCAGATTCAAGCATTCACACTGCAGTTTCTTCAGAAAATGCACTTTCTAGTTATTATTATTATTATTATTATATATTCTGTACGTCTTTTGGCATCTAATTCATTCAAAACCGTTCAACTTAGAAAAAACATTCAAACACCGTTAGATTCCTCTTCTTTTGGACATGAATGCTTCTACTTTTCTCATTTTTAACATTTATATTTTTAAAATTATTCAAGTTTTTTCAACAAAAATTTCCCATGTATTTCAATGGGGAGACACTTCAAATTCTCATTCAACTTCCTCCTCTTTAAACTGTATCTACTTCCACATACATTGACATAGAGCCACCATTCAAACTTTAAAACGAAGACAAGACATTCAACTATTCAACTTGTATTCATCTTTTCAATATCTATTATACTTTTTCTTCAGTTCCAGTTTAAGTTTCATGATGTTTTTTCAGCCGTTTCAGAGTTTATAATGGGTGTGTATGGGACGGAATGTTGGGGCTAGAGTGAGACAGCTCAACTGCTAGAGTGAGAGGAGCAAAAAAATTAATCTTAAAATCTTTTTTAAAAACTGCTGCTGTGTCCACAGCGTTTGCTCTACAGCCATCATTTTACCCTCAAAACGTAGCCATCGCTGTCCTCTTTCATCCAATGTGTTTATTTTTGTAATAGATGTTATGGTTCTTTCATAAATGTCACCAATGCACAGCCTCCTCCCTCCAACTCCTCCATAGACTCTAATGTTAAAATGGCTCAGAAGGTTCGTTTGAAAATGAGAAGAGCATGGTGTCTTTCCACTGTCACCACGTCCATATAATAAACTCCACAGGCATGAAAACTGAGAATTCAGTAGACTAGACATTGCTGTCGCTCACGGTGAAAGAATTTTGTCAATACGACTTGTACTTTTCATTTGGGAACGATTTGTTTCGGCCTGACTTTTCTGTTCATTTTAAGCAGCAAAAGTGAGGTGCATGTCTGTGTCCGTGTGTATGGAGCCATTGGGTGCAGTCACTATAGCAACCAGGCTCACACCTGCCTGCTTAACGAGCTCTGCCTGCCACTGTGCCAAGATTCATCTTAAACACTTCTCTTTCAACTGCTGCTGTGTCCACAGTGTTTGCTCTACAGCCATCATTTTACCCTCAAAACGTCGCCATCGTTGTTCTCTTTCCAACACAGTGTCTTTGAAAGCTCAGAAATGTAAACTTTTTAAACTGTGTGGATCCAAGTGGAGGGATCACATTTTAGTCATTCAGTGATTCAAAGAATATGAACTTTTAATATTCATTCAGATGTTTTCTGACTCTAAATTTTATTTTCTCATTTCTTAGGTTTTTCTAATTTACATTTAAAACATTTTCAGCTATTTTCCAACTTCTTCTCTGTGGTTGTCAGTTTTTAGCACTTCAGCACTTTTGTTTTCAGGTGCAAATTTCTGTATTTTTCATCTCATTCAACATTTGTAACTTAAAATTCAGCAATTAATTCATTTCAGTGCATACATTCAGATTCAAGCATTCACACTGCAGTTTCTTCAGAAAATGCACTTTCTAGTTATTATTATTATTATTATTGTTATTATTATATATTCCGTACGTTTTTTGGCATCTAATTCCTTCAAAACCGTTCAACTGAGAAAAACCATTCAAACACCGTTAGATTCCTCTTCTTTTGGACATGAATGCTTCTACTTTTCTCATTTTTAACATTTATATTTTTAAAATTATTCAAGTTTTTTCAACAAAAATTTCCTATGTATTTCAATGGGGAGACACTTCAAATCCTCATTCAACTTACTCATTTTTAAACTCTTACTACTTCCACATACGTTGACATAGAGCCACCATTCAAACTTTAAAACGAAGACAAGACATTCAACTATTCAACTTGTATTTATCTTTTCAATATCTATTATACTTTTTCTTCAGTTCCAGTTTAAGTTTCATGATGTTTTTTCACCCGTTTCAGAGTTTATAATGGGTGTGTATGGGACGGAATGTTGGGGCTAGAGTGAGACAGCTCAACTGCTAGAGTGAGAGGAGCAAAAAAATTAATCTTAAAATCTTTTTTAAAACTGCTGCTGTGTCCACAGCATTTGCTCTACAGCCATCATTTTACCCTCAAAACGTAGCCATCGTTGTCCTCTTTCATCCAATGTGTTTACTATTGTACTATGTGTTATGGTTCTTTCATAAATGTCACCAATGCACAGCCTCCTCCCTCCAACTCTTCCATAGACTCTAATGTTAAAATGGCTCAGAAGGTTCGTTTGAAAATCAGAAGAGCATGGTGTCTTTCCACTGTCACCACGTCCATATAATAAACTCCACAGGCATGAAAACTGAGAATTCAGTAGACTAGAAATTGCTGTCGCTCACGGTGAAAGAATTTCGTCAATACGACTTGTACTTTTCATTTGGGAACGATTTGTTTCGGCTTGACTTTTCTGTTCATTTTAAGCAGCAAAAGTGAGGTGCATGTCTGTGTCCGTGTGTATGGAGCCATTGGGTGCAGTCACTATAGCAACCAGGCTCACACCTGCCTGCTTAACGAGCTCTGCCTGCCATTGTGCCAAGATTCATCTTAAACACTTCTCTTTCAACTGCTGCTGTGTCCACAGTGTTTGCTCTACAGCCATCATTTTACCCTCAAAACGTCGCCATCTTTGAAAGCTCAGAAATGTCAACTTTTTAAACTGTGTGGATCCAAGTGGAGGGATCACATTTGAGTCATTCAGTGATTCAAAGAATATGAGCTTTTAATATTCATTCAGATGTTTTCTGACTCTAAATTTTCTTTTCTCATTTCTTAGGTTTTTCTAATTTACAATTAAAACATTTTCAGCTTTTTTCCAACTTCTTCTTCTGTGTAACCTTCAGCTTTTAGCAGTTCACCACTTTTGTTTTCAGGTTAAATTCAGGTTGTTTTTTTTTATCTCATTCAAAATTTTCAACTCAAAATTCAGCAATTAATTCATTTCAGTGCATACATTCAGATTCAAGCATTCACACTGCAGTTTCTTCAGAAAATGCACTTTCTAGTTATTATATCATATTCCGTACGTTTTTTGGCATTCATCTCCTTCAAAACCGTTCAACTTAGAAAAACCATTCAAACACCATTAGATTCCTCTTCTTTTGGACATGACTGCTTCTATTTTTCTCATTTTTAACATTTATATTTTTAATTTTATTCAACTTTATTCAACAAAAATTTCCCATGTATTTCAATGGAGAGACCCTTCAAATTCTCATTCAACTTACTCCTCTTTAAACTGTATCTATTTCCACATACATTGACATAGAGCCACCATTCAAACTTTAAAACGAAGACAAGACATTCAACTATTCAACTTGTATTTATCTTTTCAATATCTATTATACTTTTTCTTCAGTTCCAGTTTAAGTTTCATGATGTTTTTTCAGCCGTTTCAGAGTTTATAATGGGTGTGTATGGGACGGAATGTTGGGGCTAGAGTGAGACAGCTCAACTGCTAGAGTGAGAGGAGCAAAAAAATTAATCTTAAAATCTTTTTTAAAACTGCTGCTGTGTCCGCAGCGTTTGCTCTACAGGTATGATTTTACCCTCAAAACGTAGCCATCGCTGTCCTCTTTCATCCAATGTGTTTACTATTGTACTAGGTGTTATGGTTCTTTCATAAATGTCACCAATGCACAGCCTCCTCCCTCCAACTCCTCCATAGACTCTAATGTTAAAATGGCTCAGAAGGTTCGTTTGAAAATGAGAAGAGCATGGTGTCTTTCCACTGTCACCACGTCCATATAATAAACTCCACAGGCATGAAAACTGAGAATTCAGTAGACTAGACATTGCTGTCGCTCACGGTGAAAGAATTTTGTCAATACGACTTGTACTTTTCATTTGGGAACGATTTGTTTCGGCCTGACTTTTCTGTTCATTTTAAGCAGCAAAAGTGAGGTGCATGTCTGTGTCTGTGTGTATGGAGCCATTGGGTGCAGTCACTATAGCAACCAGGCTCACACCTGCCTGCTTAACGAGCTCTGCCTGCCACTGTGCCAAGATTCATCTTAAACACTTCTCTTTCAACTGCTGCTGTGTCCACAGTGTTTGCTCTACAGCCATCATTTTACCCTCAAAACGTCGCCATTGTTCTCTTTCCAACACAGCGTCTTTCAAAGCTCAGACATTTAAACTTTTTAAACTGTGTGGATCAAAGTGGAGGGATCACATTTGAGTCATTTATTGATTCAAAGAATATGAACTTTTAATATTCATTCAGATGTTTTCTGACTGTAAATTTTATTTTCTCATTTCTTAGGTTTTTCTAATTTACATTTAAAACATTTTCAGCTATTTTCCAACTTCTTCTCTGTGGTTGTCAGTTTTTAGCACTTCAGCACTTTTGTTTTCAGGTGCAAATTTCTGTATTTTTCATCTCATTCAACATTTGTAACTTAAAATTCAGCAATTAATTCATTTCAGTGCATACATTCAGATTCAAGCATTCACACTGCAGTTTCTTCAGAAAATGCACTTTCTAGTTATTATTATTATTATTATTGTTATTATTATATATTCCGTACGTTTTTTGGCATCTAATTCCTTCAAAACCGTTCAACTGAGAAAAACCATTCAAACACCGTTAGATTCCTCTTCTTTTGGACATGAATGCTTCTACTTTTCTCATTTTTAACATTTATATTTTTAAAATTATTCAAGTTTTTTCAACAAAAATTTCCTATGTATTTCAATGGGGAGACACTTCAAATCCTCATTCAACTTACTCATTTTTAAACTCTTACTACTTCCACATACGTTGACATAGAGCCACCATTCAAACTTTAAAACGAAGACAAGACATTCAACTATTCAACTTGTATTTATCTTTTCAATATCTATTATACTTTTTCTTCAGTTCCAGTTTAAGTTTCATGATGTTTTTTCACCCGTTTCAGAGTTTATAATGGGTGTGTATGGGACGGAATGTTGGGGCTAGAGTGAGACAGCTCAACTGCTAGAGTGAGAGGAGCAAAAAAATTAATCTTAAAATCTTTTTTAAAACTGCTGCTGTGTCCACAGCATTTGCTCTACAGCCATCATTTTACCCTCAAAACGTAGCCATCGTTGTCCTCTTTCATCCAATGTGTTTACTATTGTACTATGTGTTATGGTTCTTTCATAAATGTCACCAATGCACAGCCTCCTCCCTCCAACTCTTCCATAGACTCTAATGTTAAAATGGCTCAGAAGGTTCGTTTGAAAATCAGAAGAGCATGGTGTCTTTCCACTGTCACCACGTCCATATAATAAACTCCACAGGCATGAAAACTGAGAATTCAGTAGACTAGAAATTGCTGTCGCTCACGGTGAAAGAATTTCGTCAATACGACTTGTACTTTTCATTTGGGAACGATTTGTTTCGGCCTGACTTTTCTGTTCATTTTAAGCAGCAAAAGTGAGGTGCATGTCTGTGTCCGTGTGTATGGAGCCATTGGGTGCAGTCACTATAGCAACCAGGCTCACACCTGCCTGCTTAATGAGCTCTGCCTGCCATTGTGCCAAGATTCATCTTAAACACTTCTCTTTCAACTGCTGCTGTGTCCACAGTGTTTGCTCTACAGCCATCATTTTACCCTCAAAACGTCGCCATCTTTGAAAGCTCGGAAATGTCAACTTTTTAAACTGTGTGGATCCAAGTGGAGGGATCACATTTGAGTCATTCAGTGATTCAAAGAATATGAGCTTTTAATATTCATTCAGATGTTTTCTGACTCTAAATTTTCTTTTCTCATTTCTTAGGTTTTTCTAATTTACAATTAAAACATTTTCAGCTTTTTTCCAACTTCTTCTGTGTAACCTTCAGCTTTTAGCAGTTCAGCACTTTTGTTTTCAGGTTAAATTCGGGTTGTTTTTTTTTATCTCATTCAAAATTTTCAACTCAAAATTCAGCAATTAATTCATTTCAGTGCATACATTCAGATTCAAGCATTCACACTGCAGTTTCTTCAGAAAATGCACTTTCTAGTTATTATATCATATTCCGTACGTTTTTTGGCATCCATCTCCTTCAAAACCGTTCAACTTAGAAAAATCATTCAAACACCATTAGATTCCTCTTCTTTTGGACATGACTGCTTCTATTTTTCTCATTTTTAACATTTATATTTTTAATTTTATTCAACTTTATTCAACAAAAATTTCCCATGTATATCAATGGAGAGACCCTTCAAATTCTCATTCAACTTACTCCTCTTTAAACTGTATCTACTTCCACATACATTGACATAGAGCCACCATTCAAACTTTAAAACGAAGACAAGACATTCAACTATTCAACTTGTATTTATCTTTTCAATATCTATTATACTTTTTCTTCAGTTCCAGTTTAAGTTTCATGATGTTTTTTCACCCGTTTCAGAGTTTATAATGGGTGTGTATGGGACGGAATGTTGGGGCTAGAGTGAGACAGCTCAACTGCTAGAGTGAGAGGAGCAAAAAAATTAATCTTAAAATCTTTTTTAAAACTGCTGCTGTGTCCACAGCATTTGCTCTACAGCCATCATTTTACCCTCAAAACGTAGCCATCGTTGTCCTCTTTCATCCAATGTGTTTACTATTGTACTATGTGTTATGGTTCTTTCATAAATGTCACCAATGCACAGCCTCCTCCCTCCAACTCTTCCATAGACTCTAATGTTAAAATGGCTCAGAAGGTTCGTTTGAAAATCAGAAGAGCATGGTGTCTTTCCACTGTCACCACGTCCATATAATAAACTCCACAGGCATGAAAACTGAGAATTCAGTAGACTAGACATTGCTGCCGCTCACGGTGAAAGAATTTCGTCAATACGACCTGTACTTTTCATTTGGGAACGATTTGTTTCGGCCTGACTTTTCTGTTCATTTTAAGCAGCAAAAGTGAGGTGCATGTCTGTGTCCGTGTGTATGGAGCCATTGGGTGCAGTCACTATAGCAACCAGGCTCTCACCTGCCTGCTTAAGGAGCTCTGCCTGCCACTGTGCCAAGATTCATCTTAAACACTTCTCTTTCAACTGCTGCTGTGTCCACAGTGTTTGCTCTACAGCCATCATTTTACCCTCAAAATGTCGCCATCATTGTTCTCTTTCCAACACTGTGTCTTTCAAAGCTGAGAGATGTAAACTTTTTAAACTGTGTGGATCAAAGTGGAGGGATCACATTTTAGTCATTCAGTGATTTAAAGAATATGAACTTTTAATATTCATTCAGATGTTTTCTGAATTTTCTTTTCTCATTTCTTAGGTTTTTCTAATTTACATTTAAAACATTTTCAGCTATTTTCCAACTTCTTCTCTGTGGTTGTCAGCTTTTAGCAGTTCAGCACTTTTGTTTTCAGGCGGACATTTTTGTATTTTTCATCTCATTCAAAATTTTTAACTTAAAATTCAGCAATTCATTCATTTCAGTGCATACATTCAGATTCAAGCATTCACACTGCAGTTTCTTCAGAAAATGCACTTTCTAGTTAGTATTATTATCTATTCCGTACGTTTTTTGTAATCCCACTACTTCAAAACCGTTCAACTTAGAAAAACCATTCAAACACCGTTAGATCCCTCTTCTTTTGGACATGACTGCTTCTATTTTTCTCATTTTTAACATTTATATTTTTAATTTTATTCAACTTTTTTCAACAAAAATTTCCTATGTATTTCAATGGGGAGACACTTCAAATTCTCATTCAACTTACTCCTCTTTAAACTGTATCTACTTCCACATACATTGACATAGAGCCACCATTCAAACTTTAAAACGAAGACAAGACATTCAACTATTCAACTTGTATTTATCTTTTCAATATCTATTATACTTTTTCTTCAGTTCCAGTTTAAGTTTCATGATGTTTTTTCACCCGTTTCAGAGTTTATAATGGGTGTGTATGGGACGGAATGTTGGGGCTAGAGTGAGACAGCTCAACTGCTAGAGTGAGAGGAGCAAAAAAATTAATCTTAAAATCTTTTTTAAAACTGCTGCTGTGTCCGCAGTGTTTGCTCTACAGGTATGATTTTACCCTCAAAACGTAGCCATTGCTGTCCTCTTTCATCTAATGTGTTTATTATTGTACTAGGTGTTATGGTTCTTTCATAAATGTCACCAATGCACAGCCTCCTCCCTCCAACTCTTCCATAGACTCTAATGTTAAAATGGCTCAGAAGGTTCGTTTGAAAATGAGAAGAGCATGGTGTCTTTCCACTGTCACCACGTCCATATAATAAACTCCACAGGCATGAAAACTGAGAATTCAGTAGACTAGACATTGCTGCCGCTCACGGTGAAAGAATTTTTTTCAATACGACTTGTACTTTTCGTTTGGGAACGATTTGTTTCGGCTTGACTTTTCTGTTCATTTTAAGCAGCAAAAGTGAGGTGCATGTCTGTGTCCGTGTGTATGGAGCCATTGGGTGCAGTCACTATAGCAACCAGGCTCACACCTGCCTGCTTAAGGAGCTCTGCCTGCCACTGTGCTAAGATTCATCTTAAACACTTCTCTTTCAACTGCTGCTGTGTCCACAGTGTTTGCTCTACAGCCATCATTTTACCCTCAAAACGTCGCCATCTTTGAAAGCTCAGAAATGTAAACTTTTTAAACTGTGTGGATCCAAGTGGAGGGATCACATTTTAGTCATTCAGTGATTTAAAGAATATGAACTTTTAATATTCATTCAGATGTTTTCTGAATTTTCTTTTCTCATTTCTTAGGTTTTTCTAATTTACATTTAAAACATTTTCAGCTATTTTCCAACTTCTTCTCTGTGGTTGTCAGCTTTTAGCAGTTCAGCACTTTTGTTTTCAGGCGGACATTTCTGTATTTTTCATCTCATTCAAAACTTTTAACTTAAAATTCAGCAATTCATTCATTTCAGTGCATACATTCAGATTCAAGCATTCACACTGCAGTTTCTTCAGAAAATGCACTTTCTAGTTGTGTGGATGCTTTAAGGCATCCACACTATTGAGATCCTGTTTCTCTTTATTCTTTATTTTTATTATTATTCTTCAAGTTGCTCCGTTTTTTCCGCTTTTTTGAAGCTTAACTACTCCCTCAGTTTTTGTGCTATCTTCACCGTTCAAATCTTAAAAAATTCTGCTCTTTCTGCTCTTTCCTGCTGTGACTTTTGGTGCTCATAACTTCTATACTTTTTGAGATATTGAATTTTTTTTGCAATATTTTTTGCCCTTTTTTACATATTATCAGTGGCCTCACTGATTTTCCTTGCCGGGTTGACCTGTGTTTTAGCTCAATGAGATGAGCATCCGTTCTCAGACTGGGAGGCCCGGGTTCAAATCCCGCTTATGGCAACATTTCTTTCCCTTAACAGTTACACTTTTTTAACTCTTTTCAACACAAATTTCAGCTTTTTCAACCCTTTTCAGCACAATTTTCAGTTTTTTCACCCCTTTTCAGCACAATTTTCAGTTTTTTCACCACTTTTCAGCACAAATACCAGCTTTTTCAGCTGTTTTCAGAGAAAACCTCTTTTCAGCAGAAATTCTGCTGATTGAACTCTTTTCAGCAAAATTTTCAGTTTTTTCTGCTGTTTTCAGAAAAAACCTCTTTTCAGAAGAAATTCTGCTGATTAAACTCTTTTCAGCAGAAATTCTGCTGATTGAACACTTTTCAGCAAAATTTTCAGTTTTTTCTGCTGTTTTCAGAAAAAACCTCTTTTCAGCAGAAATTCTGCTGATTGAACACTTTTCAGCAAAATTTTCAGTTTTTTCTGCTGTTTTCAGAAAAAACCTCTTTTCAGCAGAAATTCTGCTGATTGAACACTTTTCAGCAAAATTTTCAGTTTTTTCTGCTGTTTTCAGAAAAAAACTCTTTTCAGCAGAAATTCTGCTGATTAAACTCTTTTCAGCAGAAATTCTGCTGATTGAACACTTTTCAGCAAAATTTTCAGTTTTTTCTGCTGTTTTCAGAAAAAAAACTCTTTTCAGCCGAAATTCTGCTAATTGAACTCTTTTCAGCAGAAATTCTGCTGATTGAACTCTTTTCAGCAGAAACTCTGCTCATTCAACTCTTTTCAGCAGATTTCTGCTCATTCAACTCTTTTCTGCAGTTTTCAGCCTTTTCACAGCCGCTTCTGCTCATTTCAGGACAATTGTCAGTCTCTCCACCACTTCTTTGTGAGAAAGAGTTTGGCGCAGTGAGATGAATATCCGCCTACAGACCAGAAGGGCCAGGTTCAAATCCTGCTCAGAGCAGCATTTTTTTTTTTTTTTTAACATAGTATCTCTGCCAAGTCATAGAATTACTGCAATTTCATAGTTTTTTTAGGAAATCTGTTATGTTATAGTATTACTACTAAGTCATAGTATTTCTGCCAAATCATAGTCACTAGGGGGCTTACTGTTTACTAAGTGCATCAGTGTAAATAGGTCATCTCTTGTGTTGGAGTGCCCTCTTGTGGCGCCTTTTGGGTAGTGCCTTAGTAAACGTGAACCAAGCAAAAACCTCTTTTCAGCAGAATTTTCACCTGTTTTCAGCCCAAATTCTGCTGATTCACCTCTTCTGAAAAATTTTCAGCCTTTTCACCTCTTATTAGCACAATTCTAAGCAGCTTCTGCTAATTTCACCAGAATTGTCAGTCTCTCCACCTTTTCTTTGTGAGAATGAGTTTGGAGCAGTGAGATGAGTAGCTCCTTTGAGACCAGAAGGGCGAGGTTCGAATCCTGCTAAGGGCAATGTGTGTTTTTTTTTTTTTTTCAAAATTTTTCAGCTTTTTTCAGCCGATATCTTCAGCGTTAAGGCATCCACACAGCATTTTCGCAGGAAATGCAAATTTTTCTAGTTATTATTATTATCTATTCCGTACGTTTTTTGTAATCCCACTACTTCAAAACCGTTCAACTTAGAAAAACCATTCAAACACCGTTAGATCCCTCTTCTTTTGGACATGACTGCTTCTATTTTTCTCATTTTTAACATTTATATTTTTAATTTTATTCAACTTTTTTCAACAAAAATTTCCCATGTATTTCAATGGGGAGACCCTTCAAATCCTCATTCAACTTACTCATTTTTAAACTCTTACTACTTCCACATACGTTGACATAGAGCCACCATTCAAACTTTAAAACGAAGACAAGACATTCAACTATTCAACTTGTATTTATCTTTTCAATATCTATTATACTTTTTCTTCAGTTCCAGTTTAAGTTTCATGATGTTTTTTCAGCCGTTTCAGAGTTTATAATGGGTGTGTATGGGACGGAATGTTGGGGCTAGAGTGAGACAGCTCAACTGCTAGAGTGAGAGGAGCAAAAAAATTAATCTTAAAATCTTTTTTAAAACTGCTGCTGTGTCCGCAGCGTTTGCTCTACAGGTATGATTTTACCCTCAAAACGTAGCCATCGCTGTCCTCTTTCATCCAATGTGTTTACTATTGTACTAGGTGTTATGGTTCTTTCATAAATGTCACCAATGCACAGCCTCCTCCCTCCAACTCTTCCATAGACTGTAATGTTAAAATGGCTCAGAAGGTTCGTTTGAAAATCAGAAGAGCATGGTGTCTTTCCACTGTCACCACGTCCATATAATAAACTCCACAGGCATGAAAACTGAGAATTTGGTAGACTAGACATTGCTGCCGCTCACGGTGAAAGAATTTCGTCAATACGACTTGTACTTTTCATTTGGGAACGATTTGTTTCGGCCTGACTTTTCTGTTCATTTTAAGCAGCAAAAGTGAGGTGCATGTCTGTGTCCGTGTGTATGGAGCCATTGGGTGCAGTCACTATAGCAACCAGGCTCACATCTGCCTGCTTAACGAGCTCTCTCCCACTGTGCCAAGATTCATCTTAAACACTTCTCTTTCAACTGCTGCTGTGTCCACAGTGTTTGCTCTACAGCCATCATTTTACCCTCAAAATGTCGCCATCATTGTTCTCTTTCCAACACTGTGTCTTTCAAAGCTCAGAGATGTAAACTTTTTAAACTGTGTGGATCCAAGTGGAGGGATCACATTTTAGTCATTCAGTGATTTAAAGAATATGAACTTTTAATATTCATTCAGATGTTTTCTGAATTTTCTTTTCTCATTTCTTAGGTTTTTCTAATTTACATTTAAAACATTTTCAGCTATTTTCCAACTTCTTCTCTGTGGTTGTCAGCTTTTAGCAGTTCAGCACTTTTGTTTTCAGGCGGACATTTCTGTATTTTTCATCTCATTCAAAACTTTTAACTTAAAATTCAGCAATTCATTCATTTCAGTGCATACATTCAGATTCAAGCATTCACACTGCAGTTTCTTCAGAAAATGCACTTTCTAGTTGTGTGGATGCTTTAAGGCATCCACACTATTGAGATCCTGTTTCTCTTTATTCTTTATTTTTATTATTATTCTTCAAGTTGCTCCGTTTTTTCCGCTTTTTTGAAGCTTAACTACTCCCTCAGTTTTTGTGCTATCTTCACCGTTCAAATCTTAAAAAATTCTGCTCTTTCTGCTCTTTCCTGCTGTGACTTTTGGTGCTCATAACTTCTATACTTTTTGAGATATTGAATTTTTTTTGCAATATTTTTTGCCCTTTTTTACATATTATCAGTGGCCTCACTGATTTTCCTTGCCGGGTTGACCTGTGTTTTAGCTCAATGAGATGAGCATCCGTTCTCAGACTGGGAGGCCCGGGTTCAAATCCCGCTTATGGCAACATTTCTTTCCCTTAACAGTTACACTTTTTTAACTCTTTTCAACACAAATTTCAGCTTTTTCAACCCTTTTCAGCACAATTTTCAGTTTTTTCACCCCTTTTCAGCACAATTTTCAGTTTTTTCACCACTTTTCAGCACAAATACCAGCTTTTTCAGCTGTTTTCAGAGAAAACCTCTTTTCAGCAGAAATTCTGCTGATTGAACTCTTTTCAGCAAAATTTTCAGTTTTTTCTGCTGTTTTCAGAAAAAACCTCTTTTCAGCAGAAATTCTGCTGATTGAACACTTTTCAGCAAAATTTTCAGTTTTTTCTGCTGTTTTCAGAAAAAACCTCTTTTCAGCAGAAATTCTGCTGATTAAACTCTTTTCAGCAAAATTTTCAGTTTTTTCTGCTGTTTTCAGAAAAAACCTCTTTTCAGCAGAAATTCTGCTGATTGAACACTTTTCAGCAAAATTTTCAGTTTTTTCTGCTGTTTTCAGAAAAAAACTCTTTTCAGCAGAAATTCTGCTGATTAAACTCTTTTCAGCAGAAATTCTGCTGATTGAACTGTTTTCAGCAAAATTTTCAGTTTTTTCTGTTGTTTTCAGAAAAAAACTCTTTTCAGCAGAAATTCTGCTGATTGAACTCTTTTCAGCAGAAATTCTGCTGATTGAACACTTTTCAGCAAAATTTTCAGTTTTTTCTGCTGTTTTCAGAAAAAAAACTCTTTTCAGCCGAAATTCTGCTAATTGAACTCTTTTCAGCAGAAATTCTGCTGATTGAACTCTTTTCAGCAGAAACTCTGCTCATTCAACTCTTTTCAGCAGATTTCTGCTCATTCAACTCTTTTCTGCAGTTTTCAGCCTTTTCACAGCCGCTTCTGCTCATTTCAGGACAATTGTCAGTCTCTCCACCACTTCTTTGTGAGAAAGAGTTTGGCGCAGTGAGATGAATATCCGCCTACAGACCAGAAGGGCCAGGTTCAAATCCTGCTCAGGGCAGCATTTTTTTTTTTTTTTTTAACATAGTATCTCTGCCAAGTCATAGAATTACTGCAATTTCATAGTTTTTTTAGGAAATCTGTTATGTTATAGTATTACTACTAAGTCATAGTATTTCTGCCAAATCATAGTCACTAGGGGGCTTACTGTTTACTAAGTGCATCAGTGTAAATAGGTCATCTCTTGTGTTGGAGTGCCCTCTTGTGGCGCCTTTTGGGTAGTGCCTTAGTAAACGTGAACCAAGCAAAAACCTCTTTTCAGCAGAATTTTCACCTCTTTTCAGCCCAAATTCTGCTGATTCACCTCTTCTGAAAAATTTTCAGCCTTTTCACCTCTTATTAGCACAATTCTAAGCAGCTTCTGCTAATTTCACCAGAATTGTCAGTCTCTCCACCTTTTCTTTGCGAGAATGAGTTTGGAGCAGTGAGATGAGTAGCTCCTTTGAGACCAGAAGGGCGAGGTTCGAATCCTGCTAAGGGCAATGTGTGTTTTTTTTTTTTTTTCAAAATTTTTCAGCTTTTTTCAGCCGATATCTTCAGCGTTAAGGCATCCACACAGCATTTTCGCAGGAAATGCAAATTTTTCTAGTTATTATTATTATCTATTCCGTACGTTTTTTGTAATCCCACTACTTCAAAACCGTTCAACTTAGAAAAACCATTCAAACACCGTTAGATCCCTCTTCTTTTGGACATGACTGCTTCTATTTTTCTCATTTTTAACATTTATATTTTTAATTTTATTCAACTTTTTTCAACAAAAATTTCCCATGTATTTCAATGGGGAGACCCTTCAAATCCTCATTCAACTTACTCATTTTTAAACTCTTACTACTTCCACATACGTTGACATAGAGCCACCATTCAAACTTTAAAACGAAGACAAGACATTCAACTATTCAACTTGTATTTATCTTTTCAATATCTATTATACTTTTTCTTCAGTTCCAGTTTAAGTTTCATGATGTTTTTTCAGCCGTTTCAGAGTTTATAATGGGTGTGTATGGGACGGAATGTTGGGGCTAGAGTGAGACAGCTCAACTGCTAGAGTGAGAGGAGCAAAAAAATTAATCTTAAAATCTTTTTTAAAACTGCTGCTGTGTCCGCAGCGTTTGCTCTACAGGTATGATTTTACCCTCAAAACGTAGCCATCGCTGTCCTCTTTCATCCAATGTGTTTACTATTGTACTAGGTGTTATGGTTCTTTCATAAATGTCACCAATGCACAGCCTCCTCCCTCCAACTCTTCCATAGACTGTAATGTTAAAATGGCTCAGAAGGTTCGTTTGAAAATCAGAAGAGCATGGTGTCTTTCCACTGTCACCACGTCCATATAATAAACTCCACAGGCATGAAAACTGAGAATTTGGTAGACTAGACATTGCTGCCGCTCACGGTGAAAGAATTTCGTCAATACGACTTGTACTTTTCATTTGGGAACGATTTGTTTCGGCCTGACTTTTCTGTTCATTTTAAGCAGCAAAAGTGAGGTGCATGTCTGTGTCCGTGTGTATGGAGCCATTGGGTGCAGTCACTATAGCAACCAGGCTCACATCTGCCTGCTTAACGAGCTCTCTCCCACTGTGCCAAGATTCATCTTAAACACTTCTCTTTCAACTGCTGCTGTGTCCACAGTGTTTGCTCTACAGCCATCATTTTACCCTCAAAATGTCGCCATCATTGTTCTCTTTCCAACACTGTGTCTTTCAAAGCTCAGAGATGTAAACTTTTTAAACTGTGTGGATCCAAGTGGAGGGATCACATTTTAGTCATTCAGTGATTTAAAGAATATGAACTTTTAATATTCATTCAGATGTTTTCTGAATTTTCTTTTCTCATTTCTTAGGTTTTTCTAATTTACATTTAAAACATTTTCAGCTATTTTCCAACTTCTTCTCTGTGGTTGTCAGCTTTTAGCAGTTCAGCACTTTTGTTTTCAGGCGGACATTTCTGTATTTTTCATCTCATTCAAAACTTTTAACTTAAAATTCAGCAATTCATTCATTTCAGTGCATACATTCAGATTCAAGCATTCACACTGCAGTTTCTTCAGAAAATGCACTTTCTAGTTGTGTGGATGCTTTAAGGCATCCACACTATTGAGATCCTGTTTCTCTTTATTCTTTATTTTTATTATTATTCTTCAAGTTGCTCCGTTTTTTCCGCTTTTTTGAAGCTTAACTACTCCCTCAGTTTTTGTGCTATCTTCACCGTTCAAATCTTAAAAAATTCTGCTCTTTCTGCTCTTTCCTGCTGTGACTTTTGGTGCTCATAACTTCTATACTTTTTGAGATATTGAATTTTTTTTGCAATATTTTTTGCCCTTTTTTACATATTATCAGTGGCCTCACTGATTTTCCTTGCCGGGTTGACCTGTGTTTTAGCTCAATGAGATGAGCATCCGTTCTCAGACTGGGAGGCCCGGGTTCAAATCCCGCTTATGGCAACATTTCTTTCCCTTAACAGTTACACTTTTTTAACTCTTTTCAACACAAATTTCAGCTTTTTCAACCCTTTTCAGCACAATTTTCAGTTTTTTCACCCCTTTTCAGCACAATTTTCAGTTTTTTCACCACTTTTCAGCACAAATACCAGCTTTTTCAGCTGTTTTCAGAGAAAACCTCTTTTCAGCAGAAATTCTGCTGATTGAACTCTTTTCAGCAAAATTTTCAGTTTTTTCTGCTGTTTTCAGAAAAAACCTCTTTTCAGAAGAAATTCTGCTGATTAAACTCTTTTCAGCAGAAATTCTGCTGATTGAACACTTTTCAGCAAAATTTTCAGTTTTTTCTGCTGTTTTCAGAAAAAACCTCTTTTCAGCAGAAATTCTGCTGATTAAACTCTTTTCAGCAAAATTTTCAGTTTTTTCTGCTGTTTTCAGAAAAAACCTCTTTTCAGCAGAAATTCTGCTGATTGAACACTTTTCAGCAAAATTTTCAGTTTTTTCTGCTGTTTTCAGAAAAAAACTCTTTTCAGCAGAAATTCTGCTGATTAAACTCTTTTCAGCAGAAATTC
This sequence comes from Perissodus microlepis, assembly GCF_051167445.1. Lineage (NCBI taxonomy): Eukaryota > Metazoa > Chordata > Actinopteri > Cichliformes > Cichlidae > Perissodus > Perissodus microlepis. The sequence continues at coordinate 1,970,318 of NC_140465.1, forward strand.
TGCTGATTGAACTGTTTTCAGCAAAATTTTCAGTTTTTTCTGTTGTTTTCAGAAAAAAACTCTTTTCAGCAGAAATTCTGCTGATTGAACTCTTTTCAGCAGAAATTCTGCTGATTGAACACTTTTCAGCAAAATTTTCAGTTTTTTCTGCTGTTTTCAGAAAAAAAACTCTTTTCAGCCGAAATTCTGCTAATTGAACTCTTTTCAGCAGAAATTCTGCTGATTGAACTCTTTTCAGCAGAAACTCTGCTCATTCAACTCTTTTCAGCAGATTTCTGCTCATTCAACTCTTTTCTGCAGTTTTCAGCCTTTTCACAGCCGCTTCTGCTCATTTCAGGACAATTGTCAGTCTCTCCACCACTTCTTTGTGAGAAAGAGTTTGGCGCAGTGAGATGAATATCCGCCTACAGACCAGAAGGGCCAGGTTCAAATCCTGCTCAGGGCAGCATTTTTTTTTTTTTTTAACATAGTATCTCTGCCAAGTCATAGAATTACTGCAATTTCATAGTTTTTTTAGGAAATCTGTTATGTTATAGTATTACTACTAAGTCATAGTATTTCTGCCAAATCATAGTCACTAGGGGGCTTACTGTTTACTAAGTGCATCAGTGTAAATAGGTCATCTCTTGTGTTGGAGTGCCCTCTTGTGGCGCCTTTTGGGTAGTGCCTTAGTAAACGTGAACCAAGCAAAAACCTCTTTTCAGCAGAATTTTCACCTCTTTTCAGCCCAAATTCTGCTGAGTCACCTCTTCTGAAAAATTTTCAGCCTTTTCACCTCTTATTAGCACAATTCTAAGCAGCTTCTGCTAATTTCACCAGAATTGTCAGTCTCTCCACCTTTTCTTTGCGAGAATGAGTTTGGAGCAGTGAGATGAGTAGCTCCTTTGAGACCAGAAGGGCGAGGTTCGAATCCTGCTAAGGGCAATGTGTGTTTTTTTTTTTTTTTTTCAAAATTTTTCAGCTTTTTTCAGCCGATATCTTCAGCGTTAAGGCATCCACACAGCATTTTCACAGGAAATGCAAATTTTTCTAGTTATTATTATTATCTATTCCGTACGTTTTTTGTAATCCCACTACTTCAAAACCGTTCAACTTAGAAAAACCATTCAAACACCGTTAGATCCCTCTTCTTTTGGACATGACTGCTTCTATTTTTCTCATTTTTAACATTTATATTTTTAATTTTATTCAACTTTTTTCAACAAAAATTTCCCATGTATTTCAATGGGGAGACCCTTCAAATCCTCATTCAACTTACTCATTTTTAAACTCTTACTACTTCCACATACGTTGACATAGAGCCACCATTCAAACTTTAAAACGAAGACAAGACATTCAACTATTCAACTTGTATTTATCTTTTCAATATCTATTATACTTTTTCTTCAGTTCCAGTTTAAGTTTCATGATGTTTTTTCAGCCGTTTCAGAGTTTATAATGGGTGTGTATGGGACGGAATGTTGGGGCTAGAGTGAGACAGCTCAACTGCTAGAGTGAGAGGAGCAAAAAAATTAATCTTAAAATCTTTTTTAAAACTGCTGCTGTGTCCGCAGCGTTTGCTCTACAGGTATGATTTTACCCTCAAAACGTAGCCATCGCTGTCCTCTTTCATCCAATGTGTTTACTATTGTACTAGGTGTTATGGTTCTTTCATAAATGTCACCAATGCACAGCCTCCTCCCTCCAACTCTTCCATAGACTGTAATGTTAAAATGGCTCAGAAGGTTCGTTTGAAAATCAGAAGAGCATGGTGTCTTTCCACTGTCACCACGTCCATATAATAAACTCCACAGGCATGAAAACTGAGAATTTGGTAGACTAGACATTGCTGCCGCTCACGGTGAAAGAATTTCGTCAATACGACTTGTACTTTTCATTTGGGAACGATTTGTTTCGGCCTGACTTTTCTGTTCATTTTAAGCAGCAAAAGTGAGGTGCATGTCTGTGTCCGTGTGTATGGAGCCATTGGGTGCAGTCACTATAGCAACCAGGCTCACATCTGCCTGCTTAACGAGCTCTCTCCCACTGTGCCAAGATTCATCTTAAACACTTCTCTTTCAACTGCTGCTGTGTCCACAGTGTTTGCTCTACAGCCATCATTTTACCCTCAAAATGTCGCCATCATTGTTCTCTTTCCAACACTGTGTCTTTCAAAGCTCAGAGATGTAAACTTTTTAAACTGTGTGGATCCAAGTGGAGGGATCACATTTTAGTCATTCAGTGATTTAAAGAATATGAACTTTTAATATTCATTCAGATGTTTTCTGAATTTTCTTTTCTCATTTCTTAGGTTTTTCTAATTTACATTTAAAACATTTTCAGCTATTTTCCAACTTCTTCTCTGTGGTTGTCAGCTTTTAGCAGTTCAGCACTTTTGTTTTCAGGCGGACATTTCTGTATTTTTCATCTCATTCAAAACTTTTAACTTAAAATTCAGCAATTCATTCATTTCAGTGCATACATTCAGATTCAAGCATTCACACTGCAGTTTCTTCAGAAAATGCACTTTCTAGTTGTGTGGATGCTTTAAGGCATCCACACTATTGAGATCCTGTTTCTCTTTATTCTTTATTTTTATTATTATTCTTCAAGTTGCTCCGTTTTTTCCGCTTTTTTGAAGCTTAACTACTCCCTCAGTTTTTGTGCTATCTTCACCGTTCAAATCTTAAAAAATTCTGCTCTTTCTGCTCTTTCCTGCTGTGACTTTTGGTGCTCATAACTTCTATACTTTTTGAGATATTGAATTTTTTTTGCAATATTTTTTGCCCTTTTTTACATATTATCAGTGGCCTCACTGATTTTCCTTGCCGGGTTGACCTGTGTTTTAGCTCAATGAGATGAGCATCCGTTCTCAGACTGGGAGGCCCGGGTTCAAATCCCGCTTATGGCAACATTTCTTTCCCTTAACAGTTACACTTTTTTAACTCTTTTCAACACAAATTTCAGCTTTTTCAACCCTTTTCAGCACAATTTTCAGTTTTTTCACCCCTTTTCAGCACAATTTTCAGTTTTTTCACCACTTTTCAGCACAAATACCAGCTTTTTCAGCTGTTTTCAGAGAAAACCTCTTTTCAGCAGAAATTCTGCTGATTGAACTCTTTTCAGCAAAATTTTCAGTTTTTTCTGCTGTTTTCAGAAAAAACCTCTTTTCAGAAGAAATTCTGCTGATTAAACTCTTTTCAGCAGAAATTCTGCTGATTGAACACTTTTCAGCAAAATTTTCAGTTTTTTCTGCTGTTTTCAGAAAAAACCTCTTTTCAGCAGAAATTCTGCTGATTAAACTCTTTTCAGCAAAATTTTCAGTTTTTTCTGCTGTTTTCAGAAAAAACCTCTTTTCAGCAGAAATTCTGCTGATTGAACACTTTTCAGCAAAATTTTCAGTTTTTTCTGCTGTTTTCAGAAAAAAACTCTTTTCAGCAGAAATTCTGCTGATTAAACTCTTTTCAGCAGAAATTCTGCTGATTGAACTGTTTTCAGCAAAATTTTCAGTTTTTTCTGTTGTTTTCAGAAAAAAACTCTTTTCAGCAGAAATTCTGCTGATTGAACTCTTTTCAGCAGAAATTCTGCTGATTGAACACTTTTCAGCAAAATTTTCAGTTTTTTCTGCTGTTTTCAGAAAAAAAACTCTTTTCAGCCGAAATTCTGCTAATTGAACTCTTTTCAGCAGAAATTCTGCTGATTGAACTCTTTTCAGCAGAAACTCTGCTCATTCAACTCTTTTCAGCAGATTTCTGCTCATTCAACTCTTTTCTGCAGTTTTCAGCCTTTTCACAGCCGCTTCTGCTCATTTCAGGACAATTGTCAGTCTCTCCACCACTTCTTTGTGAGAAAGAGTTTGGCGCAGTGAGATGAATATCCGCCTACAGACCAGAAGGGCCAGGTTCAAATCCTGCTTAGGGCAGCATTTTTTTTTTTTTTTAACATAGTATCTCTGCCAAGTCATAGAATTACTGCAATTTCATAGTTTTTTTAGGAAATCTGTTATGTTATAGTATTACTACTAAGTCATAGTATTTCTGCCAAATCATAGTCACTAGGGGGCTTACTGTTTACTAAGTGCATCAGTGTAAATAGGTCATCTCTTGTGTTGGAGTGCCCTCTTGTGGCGCCTTTTGGGTAGTGCCTTAGTAAACGTGAACCAAGCAAAAACCTCTTTTCAGCAGAATTTTCACCTCTTTTCAGCCCAAATTCTGCTGAGTCACCTCTTCTGAAAAATTTTCAGCCTTTTCACCTCTTATTAGCACAATTCTAAGCAGCTTCTGCTAATTTCACCAGAATTGTCAGTCTCTCCACCTTTTCTTTGCGAGAATGAGTTTGGAGCAGTGAGATGAGTAGCTCCTTTGAGACCAGAAGGGCGAGGTTCGAATCCTGCTAAGGGCAATGTGTGTTTTTTTTTTTTTTCAAAATTTTTCAGCTTTTTTCAGCCGATATCTTCAGCGTTAAGGCATCCACACAGCATTTTCGCAGGAAATGCAAATTTTTCTAGTTATTATTATTATCTATTCCGTACGTTTTTTGTAATCCCACTACTTCAAAACCGTTCAACTTAGAAAAACCATTCAAACACCGTTAGATCCCTCTTCTTTTGGACATGACTGCTTCTATTTTTCTCATTTTTAACATTTATATTTTTAATTTTATTCAACTTTTTTCAACAAAAATTTCCCATGTATTTCAATGGGGAGACCCTTCAAATCCTCATTCAACTTACTCATTTTTAAACTCTTACTACTTCCACATACGTTGACATAGAGCCACCATTCAAACTTTAAAACGAAGACAAGACATTCAACTATTCAACTTGTATTTATCTTTTCAATATCTATTATACTTTTTCTTCAGTTCCAGTTTAAGTTTCATGATGTTTTTTCAGCCGTTTCAGAGTTTATAATGGGTGTGTATGGGACGGAATGTTGGGGCTAGAGTGAGACAGCTCAACTGCTAGAGTGAGAGGAGCAAAAAAATTAATCTTAAAATCTTTTTTAAAACTGCTGCTGTGTCCGCAGCGTTTGCTCTACAGGTATGATTTTACCCTCAAAACGTAGCCATCGCTGTCCTCTTTCATCCAATGTGTTTACTATTGTACTAGGTGTTATGGTTCTTTCATAAATGTCACCAATGCACAGCCTCCTCCCTCCAACTCTTCCATAGACTGTAATGTTAAAATGGCTCAGAAGGTTCGTTTGAAAATCAGAAGAGCATGGTGTCTTTCCACTGTCACCACGTCCATATAATAAACTCCACAGGCATGAAAACTGAGAATTTGGTAGACTAGACATTGCTGCCGCTCACGGTGAAAGAATTTCGTCAATACGACTTGTACTTTTCATTTGGGAACGATTTGTTTCGGCCTGACTTTTCTGTTCATTTTAAGCAGCAAAAGTGAGGTGCATGTCTGTGTCCGTGTGTATGGAGCCATTGGGTGCAGTCACTATAGCAACCAGGCTCACATCTGCCTGCTTAACGAGCTCTCTCCCACTGTGCCAAGATTCATCTTAAACACTTCTCTTTCAACTGCTGCTGTGTCCACAGTGTTTGCTCTACAGCCATCATTTTACCCTCAAAATGTCGCCATCATTGTTCTCTTTCCAACACTGTGTCTTTCAAAGCTCAGAGATGTAAACTTTTTAAACTGTGTGGATCCAAGTGGAGGGATCACATTTTAGTCATTCAGTGATTTAAAGAATATGAACTTTTAATATTCATTCAGATGTTTTCTGAATTTTCTTTTCTCATTTCTTAGGTTTTTCTAATTTACATTTAAAACATTTTCAGCTATTTTCCAACTTCTTCTCTGTGGTTGTCAGCTTTTAGCAGTTCAGCACTTTTGTTTTCAGGCGGACATTTCTGTATTTTTCATCTCATTCAAAACTTTTAACTTAAAATTCAGCAATTCATTCATTTCAGTGCATACATTCAGATTCAAGCATTCACACTGCAGTTTCTTCAGAAAATGCACTTTCTAGTTGTGTGGATGCTTTAAGGCATCCACACTATTGAGATCCTGTTTCTCTTTATTCTTTATTTTTATTATTATTCTTCAAGTTGCTCCGTTTTTTCCGCTTTTTTGAAGCTTAACTACTCCCTCAGTTTTTGTGCTATCTTCACCGTTCAAATCTTAAAAAATTCTGCTCTTTCTGCTCTTTCCTGCTGTGACTTTTGGTGCTCATAACTTCTATACTTTTTGAGATATTGAATTTTTTTTGCAATATTTTTTGCCCTTTTTTACATATTATCAGTGGCCTCACTGATTTTCCTTGCCGGGTTGACCTGTGTTTTAGCTCAATGAGATGAGCATCCGTTCTCAGACTGGGAGGCCCGGGTTCAAATCCCGCTTATGGCAACATTTCTTTCCCTTAACAGTTACACTTTTTTAACTCTTTTCAACACAAATTTCAGCTTTTTCAACCCTTTTCAGCACAATTTTCAGTTTTTTCACCCCTTTTCAGCACAATTTTCAGTTTTTTCACCACTTTTCAGCACAAATACCAGCTTTTTCAGCTGTTTTCAGAGAAAACCTCTTTTCAGCAGAAATTCTGCTGATTGAACTCTTTTCAGCAAAATTTTCAGTTTTTTCTGCTGTTTTCAGAAAAAACCTCTTTTCAGCAGAAATTCTGCTGATTGAACACTTTTCAGCAAAATTTTCAGTTTTTTCTGCTGTTTTCAGAAAAAACCTCTTTTCAGCAGAAATTCTGCTGATTAAACTCTTTTCAGCAAAATTTTCAGTTTTTTCTGCTGTTTTCAGAAAAAACCTCTTTTCAGCAGAAATTCTGCTGATTGAACACTTTTCAGCAAAATTTTCAGTTTTTTCTGCTGTTTTCAGAAAAAAACTCTTTTCAGCAGAAATTCTGCTGATTAAACTCTTTTCAGCAGAAATTCTGCTGATTGAACTGTTTTCAGCAAAATTTTCAGTTTTTTCTGTTGTTTTCAGAAAAAAACTCTTTTCAGCAGAAATTCTGCTGATTGAACTCTTTTCAGCAGAAATTCTGCTGATTGAACACTTTTCAGCAAAATTTTCAGTTTTTTCTGCTGTTTTCAGAAAAAAAACTCTTTTCAGCCGAAATTCTGCTAATTGAACTCTTTTCAGCAGAAATTCTGCTGATTGAACTCTTTTCAGCAGAAACTCTGCTCATTCAACTCTTTTCAGCAGATTTCTGCTCATTCAACTCTTTTCTGCAGTTTTCAGCCTTTTCACAGCCGCTTCTGCTCATTTCAGGACAATTGTCAGTCTCTCCACCACTTCTTTGTGAGAAAGAGTTTGGCGCAGTGAGATGAATATCCGCCTACAGACCAGAAGGGCCAGGTTCAAATCCTGCTCAGGGCAGCATTTTTTTTTTTTTTTTTAACATAGTATCTCTGCCAAGTCATAGAATTACTGCAATTTCATAGTTTTTTTAGGAAATCTGTTATGTTATAGTATTACTACTAAGTCATAGTATTTCTGCCAAATCATAGTCACTAGGGGGCTTACTGTTTACTAAGTGCATCAGTGTAAATAGGTCATCTCTTGTGTTGGAGTGCCCTCTTGTGGCGCCTTTTGGGTAGTGCCTTAGTAAACGTGAACCAAGCAAAAACCTCTTTTCAGCAGAATTTTCACCTCTTTTCAGCCCAAATTCTGCTGATTCACCTCTTCTGAAAAATTTTCAGCCTTTTCACCTCTTATTAGCACAATTCTAAGCAGCTTCTGCTAATTTCACCAGAATTGTCAGTCTCTCCACCTTTTCTTTGCGAGAATGAGTTTGGAGCAGTGAGATGAGTAGCTCCTTTGAGACCAGAAGGGCGAGGTTCGAATCCTGCTAAGGGCAATGTGTGTTTTTTTTTTTTTTTCAAAATTTTTCAGCTTTTTTCAGCCGATATCTTCAGCGTTAAGGCATCCACACAGCATTTTCGCAGGAAATGCAAATTTTTCTAGTTATTATTATTATCTATTCCGTACGTTTTTTGTAATCCCACTACTTCAAAACCGTTCAACTTAGAAAAACCATTCAAACACCGTTAGATCCCTCTTCTTTTGGACATGACTGCTTCTATTTTTCTCATTTTTAACATTTATATTTTTAATTTTATTCAACTTTTTTCAACAAAAATTTCCCATGTATTTCAATGGGGAGACCCTTCAAATCCTCATTCAACTTACTCATTTTTAAACTCTTACTACTTCCACATACGTTGACATAGAGCCACCATTCAAACTTTAAAACGAAGACAAGACATTCAACTATTCAACTTGTATTTATCTTTTCAATATCTATTATACTTTTTCTTCAGTTCCAGTTTAAGTTTCATGATGTTTTTTCAGCCGTTTCAGAGTTTATAATGGGTGTGTATGGGACGGAATGTTGGGGCTAGAGTGAGACAGCTCAACTGCTAGAGTGAGAGGAGCAAAAAAATTAATCTTAAAATCTTTTTTAAAACTGCTGCTGTGTCCGCAGCGTTTGCTCTACAGGTATGATTTTACCCTCAAAACGTAGCCATCGCTGTCCTCTTTCATCCAATGTGTTTACTATTGTACTAGGTGTTATGGTTCTTTCATAAATGTCACCAATGCACAGCCTCCTCCCTCCAACTCCTCCATAGACTCTAATGTTAAAATGGCTCAGAAGGTTCGTTTGAAAATGAGAAGAGCATGGTGTCTTTCCACTGTCACCACGTCCATATAATAAACTCCACAGGCATGAAAACTGAGAATTAAGTAGACTAGACATTGCTGGCGCTCACGGTGAAAGAATTTTGTCAATACGACTTGTACTTTTCGTTTGGGAACGATTTGTTTCGGCTTGACTTTTCTGTTCATTTTAAGCAGCAAAAGTGAGGTGCATGTCTGTGTCCGTGTGTATGGAGCCATTGGGTGCAGTCACTATAGCAACCAGGCTCACACCTGCCTGCTTAACGAGCTCTGCCTGCCACTGTGCCAAGATTCATCTTAAACACTTCTCTTTCAACTGCTGCTGTGTCCACAGTGTTTGCTCTACAGCCATCATTTTACCCTCAAAACGTCGCCATCGTTGCTCTCTTTCCAACACAGTGTCTTTGAAAGCTCAGAAATGTAAACTTTTTAAACTGTGTGGATCCAAGTGGAGGGATCACATTTTAGTCATTCAGTGATTCAAAGAATATGAACTTTTAATATTCATTCAGATGTTTTCTGACTCTAAATTTTATTTTCTCATTTCTTAGGTTTTTCTAATTTACATTTAAAACATTTTCAGCTATTTTCCAACTTCTTCTCTGTGGTTGTCAGTTTTTAGCACTTCAGCACTTTTGTTTTCAGGTGCAAATTTCTGTATTTTTCATCTCATTCAACATTTGTAACTTAAAATTCAGCAATTAATTCATTTCAGTGCATACATTCAGATTCAAGCATTCACACTGCAGTTTCTTCAGAAAATGCACTTTCTAGTTATTATTATTATTATTATTATATATTCCGTACGTTTTTTGGCATCTAATTCCTTCAAAACCGTTCAACTGAGAAAAACCATTCAAACACCGTTAGATTCCTCTTCTTTTGGACATGAATGCTTCTACTTTTCTCATTTTTAACATTTATATTTTTAAAATTATTCAAGTTTTTTCAACAAAAATTTCCTATGTATTTCAATGGGGAGACACTTCAAATCCTCATTCAACTTACTCATTTTTAAACTCTTACTACTTCCACATACGTTGACATAGAGCCACCATTCAAACTTTAAAACGAAGACAAGACATTCAACTATTCAACTTGTATTTATCTTTTCAATATCTATTATACTTTTTCTTCAGTTCCAGTTTAAGTTTCATGATGTTTTTTCACCCGTTTCAGAGTTTATAATGGGTGTGTATGGGACGGAATGTTGGGGCTAGAGTGAGACAGCTCAACTGCTAGAGTGAGAGGAGCAAAAAAATTAATCTTAAAATCTTTTTTAAAACTGCTGCTGTGTCCGCAGCGTTTGCTCTACAGGTATGATTTTACCCTCAAAACGTAGCCATCGTTGTCCTCTTTCATCCAATGTGTTTACTATTGTAATATGTGTTATGGTTCTTTCATAAATGTCACCAATGCACAGCCTCTTCCCTCCAACTCTTCCATAGACTCTAATGTTAAAATGGCTCAAAAGGTTTGTTTGAAAACCAGAAGTACAGGCTGTCTTTACACTGTCAACACGTCGATATAATAAACTCCACAGGCATGAAAACTGAGAATTTGGTAGACTAGACATTGCTGCCGCTCACGGTGAAAGAATTTTGTCAATACGACTTGTACTTTTCATTTGGGAACAATTTGTTTCGGCCTGACTTTTCTGTTCATTTTAAGCAGCAAAAGTGAGGTGCATGTCTGTGTCCGTGTGTATGGAGCCATTGGGTGCAGTCACTATAGCAACCAGGCTCACACCTGCCTGCTTAACGAGCTCTCTCCCACTGTGCCAAGATTCATCTTAAACACTTCTCTTTCAACTGCTGCTGTGTCCACAGTGTTTGCTCTACAGCCATCATTTTACCCTCAAAATGTCGCCATCATTGTTCTCTTTCCAACACTGTGTCTTTCAAAGCTCAGAGATGTAAACTTTTTAAACTGTGTGGATCAGATTGGAGGGATCACATTTGAGTCATTCAGTGATTCAAAGAATATGAACTTTTAATATTCATTCAGATGTTTTCTGACTCTAAATTTTCTTTTCTCATTTCTTAGGTTTTTCTAATTCACATTTAAAACATTTTCATCTATTTTCCAACTTCTTCTGTGTGGATACCAGCTTTTAGCAGTTCAGCACTTTTGTTTTCAGTCGAAAATTTCTGTATTTTTCATCTCATTCAACATTTTTAACTTAAATTCAGCAATTAATTCATTTCAGTGCATACATTCAGATTCAAGCATTCACACTGCAGTTTCTTCAGAAAAAAAAACAGTATTGTTGTTGTAATCTTTATTCTATTTTATTATAGATTCCGTACGTTTTTTGTACTCTATCTCCTTCAAAACCGTTCAACTTAGAAAAACCATTCAAACACCATTAGATTCCTCTTCTTTTGGACATGACTGCTTCTACTTTTCTCATTTTTAACATTTATATTTTTAAAATTATTCAACTTTATTCAACAAAAATTTCCCATGTATTTCAATGGAGAGACCCTTCAAATTCTCCTTCAACTTACTCCTCTTTAAACTGTATCTACTTCCACATACATTGACATAGAGCCACCATTCAAACTTTAAAACGAAGACAAGACATTCAACTATTCAACTTGTATTTATCTTTTCAATATCTATTATACTTTTTCTTCAGTTCCAGTTTAAGTTTCATGATGTTTTTTCACCCGTTTCAGAGTTTATAATGGGTGTGTATGGGACGGAATGTTGGGGCTAGAGTGAGACAGCTCAACTGCTAGAGTGAGAGGAGCAAAAAAATTTATCTTAAAATCTTTTTTAAAAACTGCTGCTGTGTCCACAGCGTTTGGTCTACAGCCATCATTTTACCCTCAAAACGTACCCATCGCTGTCCTCTTTCATCCAATGTGTTTATTTTTGTAATAGATGTTATGGTTCTTTCATAAATGTCACCAATGCACAGCCTCCTCCCTCCAACTCCTCCATAGACTCTAATGTTAAAATGGCTCAGAAGGTTCGTTTGAAAATCAGAAGAGCATGGTGTCTTTCCACTGTCACCACGTCCATATAATGAACTCCACAGGCATGAAAACTGAGAATTCAGTAGACTAGACATTGCTGGCGCTCACGGTGAAAGAATTTCGTCAATACGACTTGTACTTTTCATTTGGGAACGATTTGTTTCGGCCTGACTTTTCTGTTCATTTTAAGCAGCAAAAGTGAGGTGCATGTCTGTGTCCGTGTGTATGGAGCCATTGGGTGCAGTCACTATAGCAACCAGGCTCACACCTGCCTGCTTAACGAGCTCTGCCTGCCACTGTGCCAAGATTCATCTTAAACACTTCTCTTTCAACTGCTGCTGTGTCCACAGTGTTTGCTCTACAGCCATCATTTTACCCTCAAAACGTCGCCATCGTTGTTCTCTTTCCAACAGTGTCTTTCAAAGCTCAGACATTTAAAATTTTTAAACTGTGTGGATCCAAGTGGAGGGATCACATTTTAGTCATTCAGTGATTCAAAGAATATGAACTTTTAATATTCATTCAGATGTTTTCTGACTCTAAATTTTCTTTTCTCATTTCTTAGGTTTTTCTAATTTACAATTAAAACATTTTCAGCTTTTTTCCAACTTCTTCTTCTGTGTAACCTTCAGCTTTTAGCAGTTCAGCACTTTTGTTTTCAGGTTAAATTCGGGGTTTTTTTTTTATCTCATTCAAAATTTTTAACTCAAAATTCAGCAATTAATTCATTTCAGTGCATACATTCAGATTCAAGCATTCACACTGCAGTTTCTTCAGAAAATGCACTTTCTAGTTGTTGTTGCATTTCTGCTTAGGACTCAACGGTTACCTCACACAGGAGGGAGAGGACGGATGTTCACTGATGTGCAGGAAACTGCCATTGTTGATATGGTTATCAGAAACAATGGGATAAAACTCACTGAAATTAGACACGGAGTCTTGGCAGACAATGTTACTTTCGCAAATATTCACAGTGTAAGCATAACAACAATTTCTAGAGTCCTGAAAAAACATCAGGTCAGGATGAAACAGTTGCACACTGTGCCTTTGAGAGGAACTCTGAACATGTCAAGCAACTCAGGAACCAGTATGTCCAGGTAAGATCACAATAAAATACAGATCTGTTTTTGAACAAAACCAAACACACACAAAGACAATTTTTACAAATTTACTACTGTAACAGCTTATGTTGCCTTGTGGATTTATGTTAGAGAGTCATGGAGATTGAAGGCAGGCAAACACACCACATTTTTCATCTTTGTGGATGAGGCAGGTTTCAACTTGGCCAAAGCACGGCGACGAGGGAGGAATGTGATTGGGAAGAGAGCCACAGTGAATGTCCCGGGCCAGAGGGGTGCTGTTACGACCCGGCTCACAAGCCGCAACATAAAAACGGAGATGAATAACCAGATTGTAGGTGAAAAGGGTTTTTATCTTAAAATGGAATACCAGGTTGGCTAAAATGGCTGGTGCCACCAAGGCAAAGGCAAGTGAGCTCTAATGGGCTAATGCATATAAAACGAACACTCTTCCTATTTTCAAGTTACAAAAAAGAGCTATAAGAATTATAAATCAATCTAACTATATAGAACCAACTAACATTTTGTTTATTAATCTGAATACCCTGAAATTTTATGATTTAGTTGAATATAAAATGGCACAGATAATGTATAAAGCACAAAATAACTTGCTTTGCCCCAGTACTCAGAAGCTGTTCAAAGGCAGAGAGAGTCAATATGATTTAAGGGGAACAGATTTCTTTAAAAAAAAACAAGATAAGGACAAACATAAAGCAGAGATGTGTTTCTGTTAGAGGAGGTAACCTGTGGAATAGTTATGACAGTGATTTAAAAAGCTGTTGTTCATTTTCCTTGTTTAAAAACATGTTTAAAAATAGAGTATTAGAAAAAAATATAAATCAAGAATGAAAAGAGCAAAAGAAAAACAAAAAAAACCCAACTCTTGATTCTTTTGCTTTGATGTAGTTACTTATCTGAGGTGGAAAGTTGTTTTTTTTGTTTGTTTGTTTGTTTGTTTTGTTTTTGCTTTGTTTTATTATTTGCTTCGAGCCCTGTGTACAGGAGCTGCATGCAAAAAGATCTTTTGTTAAAGGGTTGGCGTAATAAGCAAATGCTTCAGCCAATACCTTTTGATTAGCCTTGTCTCATGCTTTCTTGCTTTGTGGTAGATCTTTGTTCTGTCTTCACTAAGATATTTGAATGCTAATCAATAAAATCAAATCAAATCAAATATTCTAGGTAAGAGTTCAGACATATTTTTCTTGCAACTGCATTTTGTGCCTGCAGAATTGACAGTTTTGTTGCAGAGCATGCATCTGAGGTTTTGGAGAAGCGAGAGCGAGACGAGCTACAGGAAGCACCTGGCATGGAGACGAAGAAAATGTTCTTTTCTGACTGTGTCACGGTCGTCAACAGAACATTTGTGATGTAGATGTGATGTATCTTCTTGACGCATGAGGGGGCGTCATAAATAATACCCTGATGCTATAAAAACAACTGCTGGTGTATTATTGGGCGGAGAGCTACAGCTGATGTTTTGCAGTGTACACCTCCCCACGCGTGTGTTCATTGACCTAACCCTCCTGGACCAGTGTTGTGATTTTGAATCCCTCCTGTATCCCTCCTCAATATTTGAACCCTTAACAAACACAACATGCTTTAGTGGCCATCAAATGCTAACATTAAAGTGTCAAGAACATTAGATGTTTATATACCTGCCACAGACGCCAGATCAATGTGCTAGAAGGTAGCCAACTTACCGACGTATAGGCTCTGGTGTACTGCTTTCTGGACTTGACCAAAGCTGTCAGATAAAATCATCAAACACCAAACTCGTTGATTATGGCTGCTCAGATTCTTACCACTATATATACACCGATAGAATGATATTAGTCTTATATCCAGACATTGAATGCATTATGAGATTTACATACCACTGTGTCAGAGAGGGGTGACGTAAAGGATGGTACCCTAACGATAACTTCATCATCCTCCTCATCTTGTGTAACACTAACATCTGTGGGAACGTATGAAATACTTTGGTTAAAATCTTCAACACAGTAATCACAAGATTCTTTAACAATATGAGTATAAAAAAGAATTAATGGCAATTCTATTTAACTCACGTTCTGACAAAAAGTCCTCACGTGTGCAGACAAACAGTGTAATTCTTTGGTAAGGCTTGCCAACGGCCTCTTTGTAGAGTTCAATCGTAAAGGGTGTGTCAGCTCCTGCCATCAGGGTAGAGCAGGATGTATTCTCCATCTTTCATATCTTGGTTGAAATCTTTCAGTTTTTTAATGGCAGCACCCAACAGCCTCTCAGATGACCAGCTTGGGTCAACATGTAATGGTAGTGATTTCCTTCTTATGGGTCTCATGCCAGTCTTTTTTTGTTCATGATCCCAACAGAAATCTAGATTACTTTTCAGGAAAAAAAGTGGTCACATATTAGAAAAGTGTTGTCAGATTAACATTTAAAAAACGTTTTATTTATACCTTCACTGTTTTCTTTGATTTCTTTTTGGATTTTGAGAACATCCTCCTTTCTGCCTCTTTACCTTCACGGTACTAGAAGAACTGCTGAACAACTGTCTTGGCTGAACAGGCAAAAAGGGTGAAAGACAGAGAGACTCTTTATTGCTCTATCGTTGTTTATAATTCAAAAGCAAACATGAAAAAGTCATTATTAAAAAAAACTTGTGAACATAATGCACAAAAAACTCTACCTCTTCCCCACAGTCACATCCAGCAGAAAATGTCTTTGCTTTCAGTCACATGACACCAGGTGTCTATAATTTCCCAATGAAAAAAATATTTTTTCATTTATGACACTATCTGTAAAGTACAAGCACCTGAACAAATCTTGCCCTTTTCAATTTTTTCCTTATAGAACGAGTTGGAGTTACAACAGCAGGAAGCTCAGACAAAATTTCCTCTTGAGTGTTCTTGTTCTGTGGAAGCATCTTTAGCTGCTACAAAACTTATGTCTTTTCCACAGGAACAGCAAAATTTTGTCAAGTTCTCAAACTGGAATCCACAGAATGGACAATACATCTCATCCTGAAAAACACGAGTTTATGAATTTATCAATTTACTTTACAAAGCATTCAAATAAAACATTGTGTTGGTTTCAACAGACGACAGATTTTTAGGCTCATACTTAACATCTAGTAGCAAAGACACAGTGTTGGGAAGGTTACTTTTAAAATGTATTCCATTACAGATTACAGATTACATGCCCCAAATGTATTTTGTAACATTCCATTAAGTTACTCAATGACAGTAACGTATTCTGAATACTTTGAATTACTTAATATATTATCATGCAATTTACAACTACATGAATGTCCTATTGCTGTGATTTATTACTATTACTGAAGGTTACTCTCCATACCAACACCAGCTAGATGTTTAAACCTTGATATAAATGAGTAACAGTAGGTGGACATTAGGTAAGGCTGCACTTTTTGCAGCGATCTCGTATAGAAAACTATTCCGTGCGTATATAAAACAGGTCCGCGGCTCCGAACCGTAGTAAAGGGACCTCTGGCTAATACGTGGGGTTCGTGTCGGCTCGTAGCTGAAAACTAGCTTTACTTTGTTGTCTGGGTCAACTTTTTATATATATACTATTATATTTACATGCTTCCAGCTCCCGTTTCTGCTCGGTGACAGCTCGTACTTTTCCTTTTTCTCCCTCCTCACAGACACATCACAGGTATGACAGTCCATTCTCCCTGCAGCACCGACTACATTGCCCATCAGGCTACATGCTTTAGGGTGATGCCTGTAACACTCTGCCTATTGCCTTCATATTAAATCATTTTTTAAATAATAATTATTGAAAATATTTCTTCACGTCATTATGCAGCCGCAAGTAGAGGTGACATGCGCCACGAGACTGAGACACAGATATCAGAGCCTCTTAATGCGTGTTTTGTTTGGGTTTCCACCGGCGTGGAATTACCGAAAACAGAGAGGGGACAGCCGAACATATGAAACAGGAAAAGAGCGCCGTGTAATCCATTTATTTCAACAAAGTAACTGTATTCTGAATACCACCTTTTTAAACGGTAACTGTAACGGAATACAGTTACTCATGTTTTGTATTTTAAATACGTGACGGCGGTTCATGTACTCTGTTACTCCCCAACACTGACCACACATATCTGTAGTATGATAAGAATCATGAAATTACAACACATTTACCTCTCCTTCACTTCTTGGAAGTGTCTCCCAGTTCCTTGGTTCGTGCAACTGGTCCGTCTGGTTATCGTCTCCCCAGAAACATTTCCATTGTGTTTTGTGTGCTTTTGCAGCATTTTTCTTTTTGCAAGTGTTTTCTGAAGTTGCAGTCTGTTTGGCCTCTCAGGGCCACCGTACGTACTTCACTCGAGCACGATATGAATAATTTAATCTACCCTCTCTGCATATCATGTAGTTTCTACACTACATAGTTACACTTAACTTTAAAGCATGACACAAGATGCTTACATAAATCCAAGAGATGGCCAATCCCTTTTTGTCAGTGTTTCCACCCTGTTGGCACCAGCCCTGGAGGGTGTCATGGTTAACCCAGGCCCAGATCGATCTGGTATGAATGCTGATTCTTGGTGATCTGTATGTTTGATTTGGCAAAGATGTTATGCTGAATGTCCTCGATGCCCTCCTCGTTTATCCAGGCTTAGGACCTGTGCTAGGAGCATGCTGGCTTATGACCCCTGTGTCTGGGTGAAGGCCTTTCTTAGAGCCAAATATGGAGCAATGCTTGGCTTTTATCTGTAGGCAAATAACCTACCTAATTACATAACCTATCCAGATGATGATAACCACCAACAACCGCCATTTGAATATGAAATCATCATGGGATGAAGGTGAACAATTAATCAAACAACACTTTGAATACATGGTCAGATGAATATGGGAGCAATAGAGGCATAAAAATGCTAGTAGTAAAAAATAATAGTAAAGAAGTCAAATATGGCACCAAGGCCAAGAACGAACACAATCTAATATATACTAATTAAGTTTATAAGAGCATGTATGATGGGCACACACTGAGTTATTTGATAGCATTTTTGACAATAACATGTTAAACTGCAGCATAGGTGCATTGTGCTTATTATGGATTTTTACATTTCTTACTCATTTTGTACACATCTAATGTTTAAATTCAAACAAAAGGAACTGTACGTGTCATCTGTAACACACCCATTCTCTGAGTATATGTGGGTGAATCTGCCTTCAGAAGGCCACTCGGGTGGCAGCTCCAGCTCTGGGATGAAAACATCGCTCAGATTTCTTAGCAGGCTTTCAGCTGTCCTTAACATCAGAAGTATTGATTGTGCTGCTCTGACCAACACACTGGCTCAGTGAAGTGCTAGGGGAGAGCTCAGTCTGCTCGGGACTTAGCTTTACTGTAAAACATGGAGACTGGTTCATTAGGCTAATCAATGTAGGGCTATCGATCGATCGATCGATCGATCTATCTATCTATCTATCAATTGATCTATCTATCTATCTATCAATCTATCTATCAATTGATCTATCTATCTATCTATCTATCTATCTATCTATCTATCTATCTATCTATCAATTGATCTATCTATCTATCTATCTATCTATCTATCTATCTATCTATCAATTGATCTATCTATCTATCTATCTATCTATCTATCTATCTATCTATCTATCTATCTATCTATCTATCTATCTATCAATTGATCTATCTATCTATCTATCTATCTATCTATCTATCTATCAATTGATCTATCTATCTATCTATCTATCTATCTATCTATCTATCTATCTATCTATCTATCTATCAATTGATCTATCTATCTATCTATCTATCTATCTATCTATCAATTGATCTATCTATCTATCTATCTATCAATTGATCTATCTATCTATCTATCTATCTATCTATCTATCTATCTATCTATCTATCTATCTATCAATTGATCTATCTATCTATCTATCTATCTATCTATCTATCTATCTATCTATCAATTGATCTATCAATCTATCTATCTATCTATCTATCTATCTATCTATCTATCTATCGATCTATCTGCATCTGACATTGGTTGTGTGCTGTGTCAACCTAATATGTTGTTACTTTATGAGGGGTGTACATGTGTTTTTGTGAATATCTGGTCGATATTCTGTCTCTCTCCACTAAAATGAAGCTATCATAAAAACACAGACTTTGTAAATGTACAGTATGTGTTGAATCCAGTGTTCTGAAGTGCTGAGGCCAGCAGCTGGGACCATGAACCCATTGTGAAAGCGTCTGGTGAGGTCATAGACCAAGTGAGGAGCTGCGCAATCTCTGCAAAGATTTCCACACAATCGGACGTATCTTTGCAGCCAGAAGAGTTCAGCCTGTTGGCAGTAGAAATAATCCTGGATTAAGGCACCAACATGGCTTTAAATTTCAGACTTAGAACCATATTTTTTAACCATATAGCTGTAAAAACACATGACAGCGGTTCTATTGTGGAATGAATAAATATTTTTTTCTTATTGACTTGTTATCTATATTACTGCTAATAATTAGCCATTCTGTTTGGACAGCAACTAACAGAAGCTTAAACAATATTACTAATTACATTTTAATAGAAATGTTTAATACTTAACTACTAAATGCTAACCTCTTTAAACGTTTGTTGCCAAAAGCCAGATAGAGGGGTGATGTCATGCATGTGTGTATGCATGACATCACCCCTGTATCGACATACAGTTCTGGGGCTTGTTCGGGGGCTTCCTTTCTCCCCTCATCCCCGGGGAAACGGGGTGTGGTGGGAGGATGGGCGCTAACACCTGCCGCCGCTCTGCTTCATTGGTAGGCGGCCTAGCGCCGCAACAAAAGGAAAAGAAAAAATGCCGCCTTTGTATCTGACAGATGGCAAAGCTGCGTCAAGCTCACGGACGGAGAGAGCGAATAGTACCGGAAGTAGTTTGAATTTGTCTTCAAAATAAGAGTTTTTGGCCAGCCGTCTGACGCCATTAGTTTTGCTGTACTTGCTTTAAATGAACTGGAATGACTGACTGTTCACTTTATAATTTCAAATAAAGTAAAAAAAAAAATATGCGAGGATCATAGTGGCTCTAAATCACATATAGCACACATAAAGACAAAAGTCAACAGCTTCATTTTGATATTTTTGTTCTAATTTATATATTTCAAGAATGTATGTCACAAAGTTTGATGAAATATGTAAATATGCGTATTTTATTTTTGTCTTGTCGTCGCCTTGTCTCCACCCGGTGTCCTGTTGTACGTTTGGTGTCACGTTTCACACTAAATTAAAAAATAAAATACATTAACTAATAAATAATGTAGGTCAAACGCACCAGTATTACTGAGGCACAGCTTTTAACTGTTCACCATGTACGTTTGTGCTTGTCTGAAATATGATATATATATACACATATATTTAGTTTATTTATGAGATTTATCAGATGAGACAATATCCCCATTTCTCCAGCGGAAGTGACAATGTTTTTACTTTTTTTTTTTTTAGCTTGAATTAATTGGTATCAAACACAAGGAGTTCAGCTGTTACAACCTGCCTCATTGCTGTGGTTAGTTATAACACAGCTTAGGGTAAGTTGTAACGTATGAGGGAGACCCCATCACAAAACATGAACCTTAACAACTGTATTGCACATTGACCAACACTGAAACATTTTCTTCACCTAGACTATAAAGCACTCAGTTCTGGCTTTCACATCATGGCCAACTATTGCTAAAAGAAAAACTGTGGTAGTGTTTTTCTTACTGTCTTGGTATGCTGAAAAAAATAGCAGGAGAAGAAAAACATATTTAGCTGTCATCATGCAGGTAGTTAGTGTTAGTAGCACCTGAGTCAAACTGACATCAAGTGAAATGATTCTGTTATGAAAAATACGTATTTTATGTTCTTTGTTGTCCCGGCTTAGTAGATCAAACCTATCTGCTGTGGGGGACCGGAAGTGTTGCTGCCGTATTTCTGCAGACTTGACAGTAGCGAGAAGTGACCAGAAGGTGATCGAAAGAAAGGCAAGACATTGTGAGGAGGAAGAAATTCGAGCAGGAGTAAGACAGGGAGGGCTGCAGGCTGGCCCGTCATTGCAGTACTAACATTTGATAACGTAGGAGAGGAGAGCAGACGGACGGCAGACAGGGAGGACTGAGGACGCAGAGCAGCATCACGATCCGCGGCTGCGTCTCAGTGCCGGAGAGAAAGTGTCCGCATCTCGGCGAGGTAAACACAGCGACGCCTCTACTTTCTCACTGGCAGCAGCACTAACACCACACGCTGACATTTGATCTGGTGGTGTTCAGACACCTGTCACATGTATTGTTCCTTTACAGTGACCCATAACGCGAACATGTAATGTGGTGTGCGTTAGTTAGCTACATTTCAGCCGGAAATCTCTGCCTGTATGAAATAATGAAGCGTCCTGCATTAACTGAGGGGTCGCTGAATCAGATAAGATTTCTTTTTTATTGTTCTGTATATGTCAGAGATCATTTTCTTATTGTTGCTGCTTTGGGGTTACATCCATGCAGGACACATATTGATATAGCGGCTCAGCCTCATGGGGACACTGAAGCAGCTCGATCTTTAGGTTCAAACAGAGTGAGCAGGGTGGGCAGGAGGAGCACAGAAAAACAACCCAGCAATCTCCCGAAATCCCATCCAAGAAAACTGAGGTTCTAGTGACTGTGGCTCCCAGGCTCTCTAATGATGGTCAGCCATTACATCGTGCTCTTCCCACCACTATGAAGTCATCTGCTAAGAATCTGGAACTTTTGAACAGCATTTGAAATTTGAATCCCACGAAACATTACAAAAATCACTTTGCACATATATCAATCCTCCTCAGGCCTCCATAGGCTGCTTACACAACACGCCTATTCGTTCATCTCTTCACCGGCTGCAAGTGAAATTCATTGTGAAATGTAATTAATAACATGAATCCCTACATGACCGGCTCCCACATATATAGCAGAGCTACTGAGACCTTCCTCCAGCATTCAGTTCCTCTGATCATCTGCTCTGAGTCTTTTTTAACTGTTTGATGCTCTTGTTTTAAAAAGAGGCTTCTTCAGTTTCAGTGTCTTCAGAGTTTCTTCAGTCAATCAAGTTGGCCGAATCTCTGCTTGGTTTTGAAGACCTGCTGAAAACTTGTTTTATACTTTACCTTAATCCTTCAGCTATAATTTATGGCTATAAGTTCACAAACTAAAGTGTCTAAGGAAGTATTTCTCTGGTAGTCAGTGTCAGGTGTAGGCCTGTACAGTGGCACAGGCCTACACATCTTACATGTGTTGTTTTATTACTGTGGCACTTTTTACTATGCTGATGTGTAAAAAATATAAATTTATCATCATGTTCTTGTTGTTCATGAAATTACTGTTTATAATAAGATAACTAACACGGCTATTGTCAAACACCAAACAAATGAATAATTATTAAACACATAAATAAACCTCATCCACCTGAGTCAGTCTGCATAAAAGACTCAGGATGTAGCCATATGAGGTGAGAATGGTAATTATAAGAGAATAAATGAAAATAATCAGTAATGATTTTGAATGAGAGAAATGCAGTAACATCATGAACAGGAGGTATCAGTCATTATTATCCATCACTCAGTTATAATAATGACAGAGTTTTTTTCAGTCATTCACATTTTCTGTGAATTAACAAAAAGCTTCTATTTTACAGTTACAGGACAGCACTGTTAGAACTGTAAGTTTGCACCTTTATCTTGTAGTTTCGTTGGTCAGGTCCATTTGAGATCAGCGTGGATGTGATGTTTATGTGTAAAATGAGTTGTTCTTGAAGAAAGGTTCACAGTCCTGGAAGATAAACCTACGACCTAAAAATCTTTTCTCACCCTGCTGTGTTGGAATGAGGCCTTGATGAAGTTGCTCGACTTTGTACTGAGTCTCTGTTTCCACGTTTTCACTTCTTCGGGCACGACCGGGAGACTGTTGTGCTGCAGGCATGGGCGTAAACTCTAACTAATTCAAGACCAGTAGTAGACAAGAAGCATCAGCACAGAACTGGCTAGTTGAGAATTTATAGGATTTATGTGATTTGATCTTATGAGTCATATTATTTGGTTCAGATATTTGCTTTGTCCCTGCTAAATTGTTTAAATAAAAAAAATCCTACCTGCATTTAATCTTTTCCTTTTTAATCCTGTGAACTAGTAAAGATTAAACCGTGTATGCATATGGAATCTTTTAATGGTTCTTGGCTGTTCTAATTCTGTAAACAGATCTCCAGGACTTCTTTTCCTGACCGCTAAAGTATGACCTAGCCATTTTATCACGTGCAAGGATCGGGGAGAGCGTGGCTGTTGGTTGCAGCTAACTGTGAGGGCTGCTAGTTGGTCGCATCATGTGAGGATGTTAGGATTGTCCCGCAGACCTAGTCCGTTACAGCTAGGCTGTCCCGTACAGTTACCCCTGTACAGGACGTCTGCAGCTATTATTATCATTAGTCTTTTATTTATCCAGGTAAAAAATCTCATTGAGATTAAAAATCTCATTTTCAAGAGAGACCTGGCATCATGGCAACAAAATACACATACCACATAGGTATATAACATTTAAAACAAATACAATATCCCACACCAACATGTGTAAATGTTAAGAGATATATTCTAAAACACTTCTTCAGTAGAGAATCAGAGAAGAGAAACACACAGATTTTCTTGCTAGCAAGGGCAGCCTCCTGAGCTCACACACCAAGAGTGAGGCTCAGAGACTCGGCCCTGACGACTGCCCTGGTCTTTATTTATACACTTCAGTGAGCGTTTGTTCCATACATTGAAACGTGGAGGTGTAAGTGTGTGTGTGTGTGTGTGTGTGTGTGTGGGGTCAGAGTGTGACCCCATAAATGACTTCCCTAAACCTGCTGGTCTCGAAGTCCAGCAGTTCATCTAAACAAAAAGCACTTAGACTAGAACAGATATAACTACATTAATCCTACCGTAAAACAATAAGACAAGGTACGACCTCTCCCATACTCCTAGGATGTGGGGTGAACGCCAGAACACCCTGGAATGTCACAGACCTCCTAGGATGAGACATTCTTTCAATATGCCACCAATACTTCTGAACACTAATGATTACATGCAGTATTCTACCATATGCAAACTTATATCATTAAAAGATTATACTGACTACTAAGTACAATTTCCCATTGACAGTAAAATATACAATAACAGATCAAATTAAGAGTACATTAAAAACAATCACACTGAGTAAAAGAGTTATTCTCTCGTTCCTTTAAGACAGACTTAAACTCTCCCAAGGTAACCAAGTCAGATCATTTCAGTTCCTTCTGCAGATTATTCCAGGAATTCTGTTCTGATTTTTGGGACAATCAATTGTATGATTTTGTGCGAACGAAGGCTGTATTGGTTGTGGTTTTTACACATATAAACACATAAATAAGATGGAACCAGCCCAAGGAGAGATTTATAGATAAAGATCAACCAATGGGAGAGTCTGCGAATGTGATGGACATTTAGCAGCAGCATACAAAGAACAATGATGTACACGATTTCCATAGCCAGTAATAAAACGTAAAGCACAATGGTACACAGTATCCAACCTCTTTAGGTAGTGGGCAGGTGCATTCATAAAAAGCAGGTCACCATAATCCAATAAAGGCAAAAAGGTTGCACGAATCAAATGTTTTCTCACTTGGAGGGAGAAACAGGATTGGTTTCTAAAAAAGTAACCTAGTTTTAGTTTTAACTTCGACACAAGCCTTTGAATGTGAGTCTTAAATGACAAATTCTGATCTATAATGATCCCTAGATACTTGTAAGATGTGACCATTTCCATTTCAGATCCTTGAATTGTTTTAATCTTAGGAGACGTAGCTAACAACTCTTTGCCATTTGAGAATAACATGAACTTGGATTTCTCTGGATTTAACACCAACTTAAGTTGAGTTAAATGGGACTGAACGACATCAAAGGCAGACTGCAGAAATTGCAGGGTTTGTGTTACTGAAGGGGATGAACAATAATTAATTGTATCATCTGCGTAAAGATGAAATGCTGCATTTGACAAATTATCACAAAGGTTGTTTATGTAAAGAGGAAATAGCAATGGCCCTAATATGGAGCCCTGCGGAGCTCCTTTGGATACTGGGAGAAAAGAGGAAGAAGACCCAGCAGCATGGACACACTGGTTTCTTGCTGACAAGTAATTTGAAAACCAACTTACAGCATTTACAGATAGACCAATATGGTTTAGTCTATGTAATAAAATAGCATGGTCAACTGTATGAAAAGCCTTTGACAAGTCAAGAAAAAGAGC
The DNA here is from genome assembly GCF_051167445.1 of Perissodus microlepis. NCBI lineage: Eukaryota > Metazoa > Chordata > Actinopteri > Cichliformes > Cichlidae > Perissodus > Perissodus microlepis. Next base: position 1,995,289 of record NC_140465.1, read on the forward strand.
AGCACAGGAGTTTTTGCAGTCCATTGAATCAACGATGTCATTAACCACTTTAATAGCAGCAGTTATTGTGCTGTGTTGTTTTCTGAATCCTGACTGATGTTGGGAAAGAACAAAAAGTCTTTCAGTTTACTTTTGCTAGAACACACAATTTGGGCCTGTAGTATTAACCTAACAGGCTAACAGAAACTAACACATCTGCAGTAAAGACTGACCCTTCCATGACTGTCGGCGAACTGTGAACTTGCTGACCCTTGTGGTTCACAAATACTTAACGTAGACATAACGTTGCTGTTCTGAGGTCAGTTTTGAGCGCTGAAGGAGAGTTTAAAAAAGCTACAGCAAATAAACACAAAATGTATTACTTAGATGTCTTAACTAGTGCTGTCAGCGTTAATCTCGTTAAAATGACGTGGATCGCACCGTGAGTGGGGCTGCACAGCGCTAACACATTAACGAGCTAACCGCGCTAACACGTTGACGCCCCACGCACGGGGCGATCCTGGCTAACTCCCTTACGGAGATTTGCTGCGTTAACGCGTTCATGGCGTTAACGTCATTTTAACGACTAACGCTGACAGCACTAGTCTTAACATTAGTTTTACTAATAATGTATGGATTTCATTTTAAAATGCAGTAAACTGTGAACCACTTGCATTTTTTAAACTCTCCTTCAGCGCTCTGCACATCTCTGATAAATCGCTGCAGTCATTCTAAGGCCCAAAATAACCCTTTCAGACAGTTGGCCCAGATTATCATTACCATTGCAACGGATTCTTTATCACACATGAGACGACCATTTAAATGGGTCCCTGATCCCACACGTAAGGCCAACAACTTCCAAACCCTGCTCAAATATCTGTGTCTGGCTGTGATTTTACTACACGGTCCCCTTTCCATGAATCAAAGTATTTACAGATCAGTGGTATGTAAATAGTCCTCGGCCTTGTATTTTCCCCAACTTTAGGAAAACGTTGAACTGAGGCATTTTTGTGTTTCTCATTTCAGTGCTTATTGTTTGGCTGTTGTGCATTATATTGAAACTCTCATCACTTCTTAATGATGAAATAAGAGCTTCCCATCTGTAGATAACCAGCAACCCCATCTCTCCCTGTCTGTTAAAACGGTGTTAGTGAATGCCATTGATTAATAAAATCAGTCACAGGCGAATGAAGTCGAGAACGAGGGGATGTAGGAGTTTCCATATCTGACAGTTAAAGACACACTAAAGACAGCCACTGTACTATAGAGAACAGTTTGTGCTGATATTTGTCAAGCTGTTTGAAACATTGCTGTTTCATTTGACTTGCATTATAGTAATAACTATCATGTGACACTGCACCTGTTGGGCACATCCTGCATGATATTTACAGTTTTGCTCTGGAAGTTGGTTGCAAGTAAGGTGCTATGCAAAAAACATCCTTGTGATTCCTTTGGTTGCTAACAGATTGCTACGGTTGTCTGTAGTTTCCATATTTGTCTGCAAATACTTGTAAACGATGGTAAAACTTCAAAAAGCACCATGCACTTTGTAACGTCGGGTTGCGTTTAGTGGTTGAGAGGAGGCGGCAAAACACTTAGCAGGGTAGCCAAAAGAATACACACTCACCACGCACCAATACACATGCACCTCTGGTGCATCGGCCCAACTAGGGGGCTCTCTAACTTGTGGGGAGGTTGTTATATCTTTGCAGGTGGTCTCCTCACTACAGGAGCTCACTCTGCAGGTGGGGGAGAGATATAGGAGAGGTGGGGAATGAACTCAACCTGGGTGTCTATTGTCTTGTGTAGTTTGGGAGATGATTGGATGATGGGGTGGGTGCAGTTTTCTCTGGGGTGGAGTCGGGTGGGCTGCCCCGGACTCTGTGGGGCTGGGCAGTGCTGCTGCTGCGGGCCCCGGTCCGGATGGGCCTGGGCCTCCTTGCCCTGGTGGGTTCCAGAGCGTGGGGGTGCCTACTGGGGTCAGCGGGGGAGCTGGCCCCAGGGAGGGGCCGCTTGCCCCTCCCTTTCTTCCCTCCCCATCCTCAGCTGCCTCCCTATTCCCGCTCTACCACACCCACCCACACACGCAGGGCTTGGGGTGCAGGTATGTCACCAGGGTGCAGGGGAGGCACTCCCCCTCTGTCCCCTTCTGGCCGCCTGTGCCTCAATTTTATTCTGCAACCTAGACATCCACATTACTCACACTCTCACATGACACATACATATAGGGCCTTGGGGGTGGGCACGTTTTACAGCATCCAGAGGATGGTCGTTGTACTCCAACCCACCTCTGGCGCTGGTGCCCTACCCTCAATTTTAAATGCATATAGACACTAAGGGTTTTTGGGAGGAGCCGTGCTGCTCTCTGAGAGGAAGCAGGAACCATGCTCTCCTGAGTTTTAAATGCACTTTAGAACAGCACACAGCAACACTACATATGAGCGGGCGTGGGGGGGTTTGGGGTCTTCACTCACCCCGGTTCTGTTAGCCGTCAGGGCTGGGGGGCTGGGAGGAGGTGCTGGCCGTCAGATTGGGGTCTGGGATGCGGGGCCTCCCTGCTACTGCAGATAAGGAGGTGGTCCGCTTGCCTCCACCCCAGAGAGAAGGGTTACATCTCCTGGGTTTAGGTGTGGCTTGCCCCTCTGGGGGCGGGGGTACCTGGACCTGGGATATAGAGTATGTTTGGGGAGTGCGACTGTCTGTGCAGTGTCTATTTGTGTCTGTCTACACGTTGGGTGAGTGCCGAGTATTTGGTTGTGCATATGGGGGTGGGAATGCACGTCTGTGTCTGCGTGCGCCTGTTTGTCTGTGTCTATATGTCACATATCCAAACCGACATCATGACTAGCAGCTTTACAGCTGTGGCTCCAGCAAACATCAGCTGATACTAGAAATTAATATTAAATGAATTCTAACAACAGCTGATCAAGCTTAAACGTGCTGCTGTTGTTTAGCGCGACATCCGCTGGCTTCCTCTTTCTGGTGCAAAGTGGGCGATAAACAAACAAGAGAGAAAAGCCGATCAGCTGATCATTGATCAGTTTCATGATTGAAGTAGCAACAGGAGAGGGAGGGGGAGAGAATGAGAGGAGAAGAGGCAGCTGACAGCATAAACACACAGAATAACTCTGGTCTCTCCTCCTGCCTCCCCTTTCCCTCATCCACCTGCTGGCCTCTGTGGAAGCTCCGCCATAGCCACCACCAAACAACTGAGTTGTTGTTACACATCAGCCAGCATCTGGCCAATCCACCACCTTTCATTGTTTATACCGTTACAAAAAAACAAACAAACATCGGCCTGTCTAGATGAACACAAAGATGATATTCTGGCAGGCTCAAACAGCTTTGCTCACATAGATATGTTGTGGGAAATGCAATGTCACAATATCTCTTTGCCAGAATGGGGAACTCCTTGGCAGCAGTCAACCAAAAACTGTCCAGATCAGCAAAGTTTAGCCTTAAACCATGCTCTTGTCTCAGTTCAGTTAGTTCCTCCTGCTCCTGCAAAGTCATATCCTCCCCAGAAACTGCTGCTGAGCTATATGGGTCCCTTACCCAGTTAAGGCATTCAGTGGAGACTGAGGCTAAATAAACGGACAGCTTCTGCTTAAGCGTATAAATAGGGGCGTTTATAGTCTCCTCAGACTATAAATGTCTCCTTCTCCAATACCCGCTGTTGTCATTTTCATACCCCCCCCATTGCTCATCATTCCGATGTTGTGGTCCCAGCTAGTGAAAGTTATATAAAAATTTAACAGTATCCTCAGCATAACCATGTATAAAAAGAGGTTATATTCACACACAATACGGTAATATTATGTTGAAGCACAGTACGTATCACTCCGCGAGGCTCCTGTCTATGGTAGCCGTAATGCTCCGACAATCCATCAAGCGGTGCGGCTTCGTAGCTTAGCAAAGTCGTACTGAAACATTTGACAGATTTGAGTGCAGTGTATCACATAAAATCAGTTCGGTAATAACGGTAATAACGACGGCCCGCTAGCATGCGCTACCAAAAATAGTGCTTTGTTGTGTATCTGACGGACGAAAGCTAAACCAGTTCCACACCACTGAAGCTGCAGCATTTTTACAAACCAGTTCTGGTTCATCTGTTTCATTCAACGATCCGCTTTCTCCCTTCTCATTCTGCGTCGCTGCCATGCTTTTTCCACCATGTGCGTATGAAAACAAAGGCACTGCGCATGCGTGTTTTACCCATATTCTATCGCCATATTTCATTTTCTTATCATTGCCTAACGTTATACTGGTATTACCATGAATGGTGTGAGATGGCCCAGCCCTATTGCACACCACTCATCACTTGCAAGCAGCTTTGCATCATTGTACCTCTCATCACTCAAAACACTTCTAGCTGTTCCCACAGCTCATACACATGGGCCAGTACTTTCTGCGAGGAAATGGGAGCGGATCATAAAGCCTTATTGCTCCACGCAGAGGTCCGATGGTTGTCACGTGGCAGAGATGCAAATATGTGAGTTTTCAGAGGTCCAACATCGTCCAACACAGGAGCTAGGTCTGCTGGTAAAGTCTTGGCAACAAGTGCCTCGCGGTGCAGAAAACAGTGTGTAACAATAACATCTGGCTGTATCACTTTCACTCTGCTAACGAAACCTTTGGCGCGCCTGACCATGGCTGCTGCTCCATTAGTGCAAACACTCGTGCAGTTTTCCCACTTAAGTGCTCCTTGCTCGGTTGCTTCGGATGTAACCCGAACAACTTCCTGTTTTTGTTCTTCTGATGGCATCCTTGAACTCCCTCTGCGCTGTCGATCGGAGCTTGGCACGCTCCCCTCATCCTTCAGATGCCCGTCTGTTGTCCACAATCATCTCTTGATGACCTCTGGAAAGCCTCGTGGCACAGCTCTCATTCCAACGCAGCTTTATGATCATTGCTGTGGTTCTGAAATTGTCACATGATGACTAGTAGGGCCCCAAACAGCACGACCTTCGACCTCAATAAAGTATTCATTAATAAAGTATTCAGCAACACAGAGACAAGTATCATGTGCAGGTTTTCTCAAATCATTAAACCACTACTATTGCCATAATGTGCCCCAAATGCATTTATTATTTATTCCACATTACTGTAATCAGTGACTTTCCTTAAGTAATGTCACTCACTCATTTCATCACTATGAGCTCAACAGTAGTCAGATAATGGGCCCAACCTTTAAAAATGTCCCCTAATCATTGCACTTCTGCTGTAACATCACTTGTCTGTCTGTGCTGAATCCTTCACAAGCACTCTTAGAGGGAAACAAACATTAGCAAAACATATGAAGCATCCTGGAGGTCAGTGCTTGATTCCAGAGGTGCTGCAAAAAGGTCAAAGTTAACCATCCACAGCAGTGAAAAGGAGTGACACTGGTTTCAACACAGTATGTCTCACATTGTATACACATTCTCACAGTAATATTCACATTTTCTCAACAACACAGTGTAATAGCATAACCAACATATAACCTGTAAACACAGTTTCCTTCACACATAAACCCAGTAATCCTGTGAAAAAACACTAATTAATTTACAATAATCTCTGAGTGAATCTGAAAGTTGCTTCAGCAGTAAACCTTTTTCATTGGCAGAACCAGAAGTCTTTATATTTGAGACAACAAACAGTCACAACAGGTGACTCCCTTTTTATGTTCACCTGAGACATGATCAGACCCAGTCTGGGTGGAAATGTGTCTAACTTTAGAGATGTTGCACAAATGGAAGAAAGCAGTCTTACATATTTGTTTAATATGTGCGTTGAAGGACATGTCCTGGTCAAAAATGACTCCAAGGTTCCTCACAGTTTCAGTTCAGTTTCAATTTTATTTCTATAGCACATTTAAAAGACTCACATCAAAGTGCTTCACAGACGAGCCACATTTGCAGGGTTACAACAGTGTTACTGGAGGCCAAGGTAATGCCATCCAGAGTAAGAATCTGGTTAGATACCATATTTCTAAGCTTTTCAGGGCCGAGTACAATAACCTCAGTTTGATCTGAATTAAGAAGCAGAAAGTTAGCGGCCATCCAGGTTCTTTATGTCTTAAGACATTCTTGCTATTTTAAAGATTAGACTTAAGCTTTCCTTTTTACTAAAGCATATACAGTGGGGCAAAAAAGTATTTAGTCAGCCACCGATTGTGCAAGTTCCCCCACTTAAAATGATGACAGAGGTCAGTAATTTGCACCAGAGGTACACTCCAACTGTGAGAGACAGAATGTGAAAAAAAATCCATGAATCCACATGGTAGGATTTGTAAAGAATTTATTCGTAAATCAGGGTGGAAAATAAGTATTTGGTCACCTCAAACAAGGAAAATCTCTGGCTCTCACAGACCTGTAACGTCTTCTGTAAGAAGCTTTTCTGTCCCCCACTCGTTACCTGTATGAATGGCACCTGTTTGAACTCATCATCTGTATAAAAGACACCTGTCCACAGCCTCAAACAGTCAGACTCCAAACTCCGCCATGGCCAAGACCAAAGAGCTTTCGAAGGACACCAGGAAAAGTATTGTAGACCTGCACCAGACTGGGAAGAGTGAATCTACAATAGGCAAGCAGCTTGGTGTGAAAAAATCAACTGTGGGAGCAATCATCAGAAAATGGAAGACATACAAGACCACTGATAATCTCCCTCGATCTGGGGCTCCACGCAAGATCTCATCCCGTGGGGTCAAAATGATCATGAGAAGGGTGAGCAAAGATCCCAGAACCACACGGGGGGACCTGGTGAATGACCTGCAGAGAGCTGGGACCACAGTAACAAAGGCCACCATCAGTAACACACTACAACGGCAGGGAATCAAATCCCGCAGTGCCAGACGTGTTCCGCTGCTGAAGCCAGTGCATGTCCAGGCCCGTCTGAAGTTAGCCAGAGAGCACATGGATGATACAGCAGAGGATTGGGAGAATGTCATGTGGTCAGATGAAACCAAAGTAGAACTTTTTGGTATAAACTCAACTCGTCGTGTTCGGAGGAAGAAGAATACTGAGTTGCATCCCAAGAACACCATACCTACTGTGAAGCATGGGGGTGGAAACATCATGCTATGGGGCTGTTTTTCTGCCAAGGGGACAGGACGACTGATCCGTGTTAAGGACAGAATGAATGGGGCCATGTATCGTGAGATTTTGAGCCAAAACCTCCTTCCATCAGTGAGAACTTTGAAGATGAAACGAGGCTGGGTCTTCCAACATGACAATGATCCAAAACACACCGCCCGGGCAACAAAGGAGTGGCTCGGTAAGAAGCATTTGAAAGTCCTGGAGTGGCCTAGCCAGTCTCCAGACCTCAACCCCATAGAAAATCTGTGGCGGGAGTTGAAAGTCCGTGTTGCTCGGCGACAGCCCCAAAACATCACTGCTCTCGAGAAGATCTGCATGGAGGAATGGGCCAAAATACCAGCTACTGTGTGTGCAAACCTGGTAAAGACCTATAGTAAACGTTTGACCTCTGTTATTGCCAACAAAGGTTATGTTACAAAGTATTGAGTTGTATTTTTGTTATTGACCAAATACTTATTTTCCACCCTGATTTACGAATAAATTCTTTACAAATCCTACCATGTGGATTCATGGATTTTTTTTTCACATTCTGTCTCTCACAGTTGAAGTGTACCTCTGGTGCAAATTACTGACCTCTGTCATCATTTTAGGTGGGGGAACTTGCACAATCGGTGGCTGACTAAATACTTTTTTGTCCCACTGTAGTTAGGGCTCGATCAGGTGGTCCTGATTCCACCCTTAGTTATACTGCAATAGGTGTAGGCTGCTGGGGGCTTTCCATGATGCACTGAGCATCTCTCACCCCTTTTCAACCACCATGTGTCCGTATACTACTCTCCACTTAGTTATTATTAATCTCTCGGACAGCATGTCCTGTCTCCGTCCCCTCAACCCCAACCAATCACAGCAGATGGCCCCGCCCCTCCCTGAGCCTGGTTCTGCCGGAGGTTTCTTCCTGTTAAAAAGGAGTTTTCCTTCCCACTGTCACCAAGGTTCTTCTCTGTTTCTCTGTATTACTTTAGGGTCATTACTTTACAATAATAATAATACTGTGTTTTTTTAATTTGGCGCTATATAAATAAAATTGAATTGAAATGAGTTCATTATGGAAAAACTGTTATTTTTACAGAACAACACTCTAGTTCAGCTCAGGCAGGTAGTTCCTCCCGATCATGTGAGCAATGAAGTCTCCCAGCAGGACAGCAGAGCTACCATATGGAGCACCCTCGAGCACACCACCCAGTGACTCCAAGCTGTGCACTCTGTAGTGTCATTTGGCACATAAACACAAACAATAGTTTGGACCAAATCCTTAACCCAAAGACACGGGAACACACAGTGTATAGGCACTGAGAGGATTAGGGGTGGGTTTAAAAAGTCGATTCATCGATTAAAATCGATTCTAACTGGAATAAAACGATATCGATTCATTAAATCCTGAAATCAATTTTTTTTTATACATATGTAGTTTGCCGCGTATGAAACTTGCAAGCGGTTAACATGAGGAAGTCACGCGAGAGTTAAGTGACCTGGACGCATGAACCATCATGGCTACTCCCGGGAAGGTGCCACCGAGCCTAAAGGCAGATGTCTGGCAACACTTTGGATTTAAGAACTGTGAAGACAGTGAAGAGCCGGACAAAAGCAAAGCCGTATGTAAGATGTGCAAAATGGAGGTAAAGCACTGTGGAAATACCACAAATCTCAGAAATCATTTAACGAGGCATCATCCAGATATCCCGCTAGCAAAAACGGCCGACACCAAGCAACGCTCACTCGAAAAGGCATTTGCAGTGAAGTTGGCATCCACTTCTCCACGTGCCCAAAAAATAACCCGGTCTGTGGCAACTTTCATATGTAAAGATATACGTCCGTACAGCGTTGTTGAAAATGATGGCTTCCAAAACCTCATTAATACGCTAGAACCACGCTATGTTTTACCAACAGGCAAACATTTGAGTGAAGTGGTAATCCCAAACATGTATGAAAAAGTGAAACACGATGTTACAGCCTCACTCACGTCAGCAGAGAGAGTCGCTATAACCTGTGACAGCTGGACATCCAGAGCAACAGATAACTACCTGACTATCACCTCACACCATATCGACCAGGAGTGGAGACTCGTGTCTCATGTCTTACAGACAAGAACCACTGAAGCAAGCCACACAGCAGTTAATTTATCTGAAATTATGTTCAAAGCAATCGAAGAATGGGAGCTTACAAACAAAAATCCAGTCATCGTAACTGACAATGCTGCAAATATGGTGCGAGCTGTGGAAATAACGGGCTGGTTGCACATTGGTTGTTTTGCCCACACACTCAATTTAGCTTCACAAGCAGGACTGAAAGTTCCAGCTGTTGCGCAGCTGCTTGGCCGAGTGAGACGCGTAGCATCCTTTTTTCATCGCAGCACTGTTGCAAATCGCAAGCTTAAAGAGAAGCAAAAGATACTGAAGCTACCTGCTGGTGACTGATGGGGTGACCAGATGGAACAGCACGTTGGAGATGCTGGAACGCTTCCTGGAGCAACAACCAGCAATCTCTGCAGCTCTACTCTCACCTGAAGTGAGGAGAAGTGACAGTAATCTCTGTAGTCTTACAGAGGCTGACATAACTGATGGAGAAGATATAGTGAAAGCTTTGAAGCCTCTGAAAGCAGCCACACTGGTTATGTCTGAAGAAAAGTCCCCGACCCTTTCCATCATTGCACCTCTGCATGCACAGCTGCTGGAGAAGATGATCAGTGTCTCTCACGACTCTTCACTGGTTAAAGACCTCAAGACTGCTGTATACGACAACTTGAAGTCAAGGTATGTTTATGAATTGTGTGTATATGCCATGAATGAGTGTAACTGTATGGATGCATGTATTACATGAAAATTCTTACTATAGTGAAAAAATATATATATTATAAAAATGTTAGTTAAGCACTCTTGTCTAGTAATAGGCCTTTTGATTTTATATCTATCTATCTATGAAGCGCCTTGAGGCGACTTTTGTTGTGATTTGGCGCTATATAAATAAAATTGAATTGAATTGAATTGAATCTATAGATGTATATATATAAGTTATGGAAACAAAGTCGTATATTAATGTTTCTGATCTTGTATGAGTGTATGTAACCATGCACATGTATATCCAACATAATAAACTGAGTTAAATGTGCAAAATCTCTTTTCAACATATGTGGCCCTAAGGGACAAGCTGTACTGTAGATTGCATCAGCATTAGATCCTCGCTTTAAGGCCCTGCCATTCTTGTCCAAAGAGACCTGTAACAACACATTCTCTCAGTTGGTGTTGGAAGCAGCAGGTTTGGAGAACGTGGACACAGCTATTGTGAGTTACAGAAACAAAAACAAAAAATTATTGGTTTTTTGCACTACTCGAGTTAGAATATAAATAGTAATTTCTTTATTAATTAAGTTTTCATTTTTCTACAGCGACAGTCTGATGGTGACACATCTGAGGAAACTGTCCCTCTCTTGGTGGTGTTGATGAAGTGGATTATGCCCCTCCAATTAAGAGGTCAAAGGACTCTGCATTAATTTTTCTCCTTGGGCCAGCCTACTCAACAAAAACCACAGCACCACAGAAAACACCAACTCAGAAGGCAAAGGAAGAAGTGAATCGATACAGGGACGTTCAGCCTGTTGCACTTTCTGAGGATCCTTTGATCTGGTGGAGGGACCATGAAAGGGAGTATCCTCTTTTGGCTCTACAAGCAAAGCAGTATCTTTCCACACCTGGGACCAGTGTTCCTTCTTAACGAGTGTGACATTGTTACCGCACAAAGGAGCTGCCTGACTCCACAACATGTAGACCAGCTTCTCTTCTTGCAGAAAAACCTTACAGTCTCAAAGAAGTGAGAGGGTAGTTATAAATAAGGCTAAATTGCATGAGTTTCACAGAGGTTTCAAAATACGGTTCAGTATGTTTTCATTTTTTGAAGTGTTTTAAAAGGCAGTTTTTCATTTTCTGATCGGTCAGTTTCTGTCAGTTCACTTGTACACGCTGTGTTATCCTGTGTGTCTCCAAAACACAATAGTGGATTTCAGAAAAGCTGTGTGAGACACTAACAGCAAAACTATTTCTCTGAGGTTTTACTGATGCTTACAAAAGATATGTTCTATTTTCACTGGATCCCTGATCCACTTGAAATGTATGTATGAAAATAAATATATCCATCCATCCATCCATCCATTCGCTTCCGCTTATCCTTTTCAGGGTCGCGGGGGGCGCTGGAGCCTATCCCAGCTGTCATAGGGCGAGAGGCGGGGTACCCCCTGGACAGGTCGCCAGTCTGTCACAGGGCCAACACACAAGGACAGACAACCATTCGCGCCCACATTCACTCGCACATTCACACCTAGTGACAATTTGGATTATCTAATTAACCTATCCCCACAAGCTGCATGTCTTTGGACGGTGGGAGGAAGCCGGAGTACCCGGAGGGAACCCACGCAAACATGGGGAGAACATGCAAACTCCACACAGAAAGACCCCGGCCTGATGTTGGAATTGAACTCAGGACCTTCTTGCTGTGCGGCAACAGTGCTAACCACCGTGCCTAAATATATACTAATGTTAATTAAAAATTACATTATTGTAACTGCTTTAGTATCTGCTCTTAATTTTGAAATTTATATAATTCATTCACAAGGCTTAGAGGGTTCTTTTGACAGTACATATACAAGGTGAATTATCATAATTTTATATATATTATGGTTCATATAATAATATTTCGGACTGATTCAAAATCGAATTGAAGCGAATCGATTAGAATTGAATCGAATCGTGGATCGAATCGATTCGGGACCTTGTGAATCGAATCGATTCTAGAAATCAGTGACGATACCCAGCCCTAGAGAGGATACTATGATACCTACCCCTGCTTGCTGCCTCTCACCTCTCACTCGAGACAGAAACAGCCCCTCGCCATGATACTGGCTCTAGAACCTGAGCTGTGCTTTGAGGTCAGCCCAACTAAATTTAGTCAGTATTTCTTATTAACTCACGCACTGGGTCGAGCTCCTTCCCCACCAGAAAGGTGGGACTAAACATGGCACTCTGCACTATTGCCATCTGTTCCAAGGACATTGTGCCAGTATAGTGGTTTGTTCAGATGCAACTTTTCAAACCTATGCCATGCTGCCATTTTACTTTTGGAGATAAGCTGCTCCCTCCTGCAAACCTTCCCAAACAAGCTATACTTGTTTAGTATTCTTTTATTCTGACAAAGTTTAAAATTTAACATGGCAACTGTAGAGTCTTAGTTGGCTAAGATGTGTTGTTTGGATTTTGTAGTGTTTCTGAGCAATGCACAGCACGACCGTGGTACACATTTGCTGGGACATCCACTCCTGGGACTGCTGATGGGAAGCTGTCTTGAATTTTTGACACTGATGAATAATCCTGCTGACTATAGAAGGATGGACTTCAAATTGTTTGGTCTTGTAACAGTTCCATTAAGCTCACCGCATTGCTTGTGTCGCCAGCTGAATTTGACATCACATCATGTGTTGCCTTAACCACATTGATGGGGCGCAACAGTTCATCACTCTGATGTGCAGTTGCAGCACTTGTTTCTTCCTCACTGATAAAACTAAGAAAAAAACACACTATGCCAGATTGTCCAGAAAATGGAAAGGTTTAATGGACACCATAACGAGATAATCTCCTAACAATCTAAGAAAGATCTTGATCCGTAATTGTGAAATCAGCTGCTTGTTACAAGCTGAAGACAAGTCTCTTGATACTCACTGAAAGCAGCTTTCATTTAGACCCTTGGGTTGTTATTCTAAGTCTAAAATATCAAAAGAAATTAATAAAAAAATTACCTTTTTGTTCTGGTTGTGATGTGCCATTCCCAAAGCAAAGGGATACACACAGAGCAGAGACGTAGACAGTAATATCATAGTGTGGGCTCTTGTAAAGGTCAACCTCAGGACAAATCCATCCCACATGGAAAAGATATAAATATAAATCTTATAAAGTTTTTATCTGTCTTGTGTGAAACTTGTATGAAAAGCATACAAGAGTGAAAACAGATATAAGATCCCTTGAAAAATTATATAAATGAAACTTGTATGTTTTGGATACTTACTAAAACAATATATGAAAGTAATGAGAAAGTGGCCACTTTCATGAGTAAATCATAGAAGTTTTTACTATTTCTTTTCCATATGGGATACACATGCATAAGACGTGATCTGAGGACAAAACACAGTTAAACTCACAGAAATTTGAGCTGCAAAAGAATCCCCACATATTTTTTCAAAAGGGCAACTTTAATCCAAAGTCCTTAACAGTTCGATCAATGGAATCGGCCATGTACTGTAATAACTTGAACGAGAATCTCCTTCCCTGACCCAGAAAACTGAAGATTAGTCAAATATCAACCAAAAATGTATCAAGTGACTATCAGTCAAGTCCTCCTAATGAGTTCTCCTTATTGAAGTGAATGTTGTTTTAGTGTTGGATGAAGGGATCAAACACAGGGCTGTTACCTGGGAGACTGAAGCTTCTGTTCTTTGCCAAACCAAGTTAAACAACGCTGCCTGGTTGAAGAAGCAGCATTTTCTCATCTGCCTTCACACGTGTATTCAATTCAGTTGTGTTCATATATCACCAGCCCACAACAACAGTTGTGTCAAGCTGCTTTGTATTGTGAGGTTAAGACCATACAATATCAACTCAAGTAATGTCCCATTTCCATTCCATAGGCTTTAATGTGATGTTGGCCCACCCTTTGGAGCTATAACATCTTCAAACCTTCTAGAAAGGCGTTACACAATGTTTGGAGTATATTTATGGGAATTTCTGATTTTTTCACAACTGCGTTTGTGTGATTAGACACTAATGTTGGACAAGGAGGCCAAAGTTTCACTATCAGGTTGTGGTCAGGTCAGGGTTCTTTAACACCAAACTCACACATCTGTGTCTTTATGGACCTTGCTTTGTGCAATGATGCGCAGTCATGTTGGAAGAAGAAAGGGCTATCCCCAAACTGTTCCCACAAAGTTGGGACCATAACATTGTACAAAATGTATTAGTATGCTGAAGCGTTAAGAGTTCCCTTCACTGGAACTAAGGGTTCAAACCCAGCTCCTGAAAAATAATCCAACACTACAGGTCCCCATCCACGGCCATGCACGGCCATGAAAACAATGTTGGTCTTTCAGTGTGCTTGGCTTATATGAATGGAGTGTACGGTCTAGTTTCATCTGATCTATGTTTGATCCTTAAGATCAGACTTCAAGTTTTACCTTGTCACCTAGGATTTTGAAATGGATGCCATTGGCGCATCTACTGGTAGGCTAACAGGTAGAATTGGCAACCACAGGTATTATTTTATGTCTTTTATCTGTAGAGTTTTCAATTTCTCTGTGTGCCTGCATCGTATCTCCTCAAGATATTAAGACATCCTTTGACAGTCCAAAGGTGACCTTGTGAGGTTAATTTGTGACTGTAAAGAGACCTGAATGGTTTTCTGTCTCTGGATGGAATTTCCTGTTGGTGCTTTCATTAAAGCAGTCTTGTTATCTTTTTAGCATAAATTGCATACCTACATGTCCTGTCTGAATGGTTTTCCTTCTGCTTCAGATCTGTTTATGGTCCAAATGTGGCTCTTGGTCTGTCTCCTGACCCTCAGCTCAGTGGCCCTGATGACTGCTGTTGGTAAGTTCCACTTTTCAAGATTATAAATATTTTATCTAGTCTCGGTAACAGAAACGTCTTTTGGGGGATTCCACTTACTATTTCCTAATTAAATACACACACAAAAAAAGAATCTTTTATTAGAGATTTTATCATTTGTGAGCACAGAAATATATATTAAAAAAAATAAAAAATCCCCCACTTGCCCCTGCGGGCGGTCAATCCTTCAAGCTCGGGTCCTCTACCAGAGGCCTGGGAGCTTGAGGGTCCTGGATCTCCGCTGTTGTTCCCGGGATCTGCTGGAGCCACTCGCCTAGTTTGGGAGTCACCGCACCTAGTGCTCCGATTACCACGGGGACCACCGTCACCTTCACCCTCCACATCTTCTCGAGCTCTTCTCTGAGCCCTTGGTATTTCTCCAGCTTCTCGTGTTCCTTCTTCCTGATGTTGCTGTCATTGGGAACCGCTACATCGATCACTACGGCCGTCTTCTCATGTTAGCCACCACCATTTTGTCCGTCTGTATCTGGAAGTCCCACAGGATCTTAGCTCGGTCATTCTCCATCACCCTTTGGCGCATCTCCCATTTTGACCCCGGGACTTCCAGTTTATACTCGGCACAGATGTTCCTGTACACTATGCCGGCCACTTGGTTATGGCGTTCCATGTATGCCCTGCCTGCTAGCATCTTACACCCTGCTGTTATGTGCTGGATTGTCTCTGGAGCATCTTTACACAGCCTGGGGTCTTGCCTGGTGTGATAGACCCCAGCCTCTATGGATCTTGTGCTCAGTGCTTGTTCTTGTGCTGCCATGATTAGTGCCTCTGTGCTGTCTTTCAGTCCAGCTTTGTCCAGCCACTGGTAGGATTTCTGGATATCAGCCACCTCCTCTATCTGCCGGTGGTACATACCGTGCAGGGGCCTGTCCTTCCATGATGGTTCCTCGTTTCCCTCCTCTTTCTTGGGTTTCTGCTGCCTGAGGTATTCACTGAGCACGCTTTCAGTTGGGGCCATCTTCGTGATGTATTCTTGGATGTTCGTTGTCTCATCCTGGACTGTGGTGCTGACACTCACCAGTCCCCGGCCTCCTTCCTTCCGCTTAGCGTACAGCCTCAGGGTGCTGGACTTGGGGTGAAACCCTCCATGCATGGTAAGGAGCTTTCTTGTCTTTATGTCAGTGGCTTCTATCTCCTCCTTTGGCCAGCCTATTACCCCAGCAGGGTACCTGATCACGGGCAGGGCGTACGTGTTGATGGCCCGGATCTTGTTCTTACCCTTCAGCTTACTCCTCAGGACTTGCCTGACCCTGTGCAGGTACTTGGTGGTTGCAGCTTTCCTAGCGACCTCTTCATGGTTCCCATTCGCCTGCGGGATCCCCAGGTACTTGTAACTGTCCTCTATATCTGCAATGTTGCCTTCTGGTAGCTCGATCCCCTCTGTTCTGGCTACCTTCCCTCTCTTTGTTATCATTCGACTACACTTCTCCAGCCCGAACAACATTCCGATGTCATTGCTGTATATCCCGGTGGTGTGGATCAGTGAATCAATGTCTCTTTCACTCTTGGCATACAGCTTGATGTCATCCATGTACAGGAGGTGGCTGACAACTGCTCCGTTCCATAGTCGGTGTCCGTAGCCAGTCTTGTCAATTATCTCACTGAGGGGGTTCAGGCCTATGCAGAACAGCAGTGGGGACAGAGCATCTCCTTGGTAGATCCCGCACTTGATGGTGACCTGTGCTATGGGCTTGAGGTTGGCCTCCAGTGTTGTCGGCCACATCCCCATTGAGTTCCTGATGAAGGCTCTCAGGGTCCTGTTGATCTTATATAGTTCTAGGCATTCCAGGATCCAGGTGTGGGGCATTGAGTCATAGGCCTTCTTGTAATCAATCCAGGCAGTGCACAGGTTGGTCAGTCTGGTCCTGCAGTCTCGGCTGACTGCTTGGTCTGCCAGTAGCTGGTGTTTTGCGCCTCTGGTATTCTTGCCCATCCCTTTCTGTGCCCCGCTCATGTATTGACCCATGTGCCTGTTCATCTTAGCCGCTATGATGCCTGACAGGAGCGTCCACGTGGTGCTGAGGCAGGTTATTGGTCGGTAGTTGGAGGGGACCGGTCCCTTCTGGGGGTCCTTGAGGATCAGGACTGTCCAACCTTCGGTTAGCCATTCCGGGTGTCTCTCGTCAACTAACAGCTGGTTCATTTGTGCTGCCAGGCGCTCGTGGAGTGCAGTCAGCTTCTTCAGCCAGTAGGCGTGAACCATGTCAGGGCCTGGTGCTGTCCAACTCTTCATACTGGAGACCCTTTCTTGGATATCTGCCACTGTGAGGGTTACTGGACCCTGTTCGGGGAGGTCGCTGTCGTCTGCCCTCAGATCCACTAGCCACTGAGCATTGCCGTTATGGGTTGCGTCCTTCTCCCATATTCTCTTCCAGTATTGTTCTGCCTCCAGCCTTGGTGGTGCTGTTCTCATATTGTTCCCCTGCCACTGAGAGTACACCTTGGCTGGTTCCATGGAGAACAGCTGGTTTATTCTCTTGTCTTCTATCTCTCTGGTGTACCTCCTCAAGCGGCTGGCCAAGGCTGTGAGTCGTTGCTTGGCAGTTTCCAAGGCCTCAGGTATGGACAGCTTCCTGTACTTCTTAGGCACCTTCCTCATCGTGCCTTTCTGCAACTCCGATAGTTGGCTAACCACCCTCTGTGCTACCTTGATCTTAGCCTCTAGCCTCCTTGTCCATGGAGGGTACACTGCTGCTGTATATATATACACATAATGTTATCATTGCTATTTTGGTTCCAGGTGGAGATGTGTGTGTGGCAGGTCATGACAGCGGGCCAGTGTTTGAAGAACAGCCGAACAGTTTAATTTACCCTGAAGGCCTGACTGAAGGCAAAGTGACCCTGAGCTGTCAGGCCAGAGCAAATCCAGCGGCTGCTTATAGGTGAGTCTTACACACTCATTCCCTGTGGAGCCCACATTTTATAAAATGAGTTGGTCTTCAAAGTTTGTTTTAGGGTACTTACTTTGATTCCTATATTAAATTGCTGTCTTATTTTGGTTTAGAATGGGGCGAATAATCTTTTGATCCCCTGGTGAATTTGTACAGTGGGGAAAATAAGTACTGAACACGTCACCAATTTTCTAAGTAAATATATTTCTAAAAGTGCTTTTGATATGAAATTCTCATCAGATATCAGTAACAACACATCCAGTCCACACGTGTAAAGAAATCAAGCCACAGATGTCCATGCAGTGCCTTGTGACCTCCAAACATGGTTCATATTATTGCATTCAAAAACTTGATCTTGAAGTTTTGGTCTCATCTAACCAGACTCTAGTCAACCAACATTTCACAGGCTTGTCTAAATGTTGTTCAGCAAACTTTAAACACACTTCAACATGCTTCTTCTTTCAGCAATGTTGTCTGGAGTGGTGATTGTGCATATGGCACATAAGTGCATTACTTATTGTTTTCTTTGAAACCGTTGTACCTGCTGATTCCTGTAGCTCTCCACAGGTTGTCTTTGGCTCTGGGACAACCCTTGTAAAAATTCTTTTCACTCTTCTTTTTGCAGGGAGCACCTGGTCATGGCCAGTTTATGTCAAAATGATGTTCTTTCCACTTGTGGACTAACCACTGCCATCAGTATGTTTTGCAACAATTAGGTTGCAAAGACCTTGTGAGAGCTCATTGGTTTTACCCATCACAAGCTGTTTATTGTGTGCATTGGTAATGAGACACCTTTTTATAGGCCTTCAGTTTGGACTGAACTGTACTTCACCCACATTTGATGCAAAAGAGCTCACTGCTTTGGACCAGTAGGTTCGGCTACGTACAGGAGAGGCAAACTGAATGAGACTCAGGCAACTGTGAGTTTTGAAAACCGCTGGCTTGTGTATTTTTACTCATTCAGAAAATAAAAGAATGAAAATGAATAACAAACATACAAAAACTTTTCAAATGAAAGTATCCCTTTTTGGTACCAGTATTTTTCTTCAGTGACCCTGTGGTACAATCACAGTAATCACTTAAAAAAAACCTTACCTGGGTGCACCCTTCTAAGTGTATAATCAGAGTTCAAGTTCAAGATAAACCACAATTTAAATTACCAAAATCCAAATAGCAACGTTCATCTGCAACTTCACAAACTTTGTTAGCTGATTGCAACAACCATTGAGTTGGAAAAATAGATCCAACCGCCCACACCCACTTCTCTTCCTGTTCGTGGGGATGTATAAAGTCTGTGAAAAGTCCTTAAAATAAACCGTCCGTAAGTCCAGGGGGTTTGTGTGAAGAAGGGGAACAGTAATATCAAAGTGGCGTGGTAAATGGCCTGCATTTGTATAGCGCTTTACTCAGTCCCTAAGGACCCCAAAGCGCTTTACACCACATTCAGTCATCCACACATTCACACACTGGCAATGGCAAGCTACGTTGTAGCCACAGCTGCCCTGGGGCGCACTGACAGAGGCGAGGCTGCCGGACACTGGCGCCACCGGGCCCTCTGACCACCACCAGTAGGCAAACATGGGGTTAGTATCTTGCCCAAGGATACTTGGCATGCAGCCAGGAGGCAGCCTGGGATCGAACCACCGACCTTCTGATTAGTGGCTGACCTGCTCTGCCACCTGAGCTACAGCCACCCCTACAATAAGTAAAATAAAGTTTTTCGCAAAACATTGTAAACAATTTCCTAATAAATACTAGAACATTTTGTTTACAATGAACTCATGAAAAGTGCAGATAAACAATAAACAATTAAAATGCTCACCGATCTCAAAAAAGAATGGCGCAGGAGCACGAGATGGCGCAGGAACGATGAAATGGCGTTGTCTAATTCCCGACCTTCCCCGACCTAACAATGTAAAAGGAACCAAACTAGTTACTCATCTTACCAGTACACATGCAACAAAACAATTTTTCATAAGCAGCAAGTGCTAACTCTTCC
The DNA here is from genome assembly GCF_051167445.1 of Perissodus microlepis. Lineage (NCBI taxonomy): Eukaryota > Metazoa > Chordata > Actinopteri > Cichliformes > Cichlidae > Perissodus > Perissodus microlepis. The sequence continues at coordinate 2,014,892 of NC_140465.1, forward strand.
GTTTATATCACTTTTTCCAGTACCTCGTTTCAGTGAATCTCCGTCTCTTTTTCCTCGCTAGCGTAGTCATGGGGTATTCGTGAGAGAGGAGGACAAACCTGCGCTCTCTCATCTTTTTCTCAGATGGCGTGCGGGGCACTGCACCACGTTGCAGCAGCTCATTGGCTAAGAGCAACCCACGTTTACTTCAGAACTCTTAACTTTTTCACTGCTGAACCTACGGCTCATTCACTATAAACCGAGTGTGACTGCTAAGATTAATAGTCTTTTTTTATGTTTTGGTACATTTTATCCAAGCCATACTTAAATATGGGTTACACAAGTGTCAGGATTGACTGATCATGCTGAATCTGTGATTTGAAATGTGTTCCTCATTGGATTCATCCTACCGTGCAAATAGACTTGGACACAGTAGCCGATCTCTTACAGAACCTATGATATCTTTGGGTGGACTGGCCCGCTGAGGCCAGACTCAGACTCTGAATTTCAGTTATTAGTTTTAATACTTTTAATATGTTTTCAAGTGTTAAGTCCTCATTTTGACTCTAATATTTACATTTTCTCCAAGATCCAGTCGTTAGACACATTTTTGTGTTTCTGTCCTTTTATATTGATAACTGAGCGACTGGAAAATCGCAAAATAGCCAACTAATGTAAAGCTGCCTGTGACCAAGTGGGTGAGAACACCACTTGTCTATATTCTTAGTTAACATTCTTGTTTTGATTTAGCCATATGTCATATGTATTCTGTAATAGGCAAACATTAGTGGTGGCCCGCTTGAAGCTGACGCCGTGTGTGTCAAAAAGAAGCACTGTGTGGAGACTTGATTCGTTTGGCCAGAGTCACGTGATCAGTGACGTCCGAAGCTTCATTTAGAACCTAACTGCTTCAGTGGTTTATAGGGAAGTGAATCATTCGCGGGATTTGTGGAGTGTTTTGATGGTGAGAGACAGCAAACCACTGATTATTGTATTGAGAGATATGGAGCCAGCGAGGAAGAGAGGAGGTTCTGTCGTGTGGGAGTATTTTGAGTTGATTTTGGTCAGTTTTGGTTGGGTTTTCCAGCTTTGTGTTCTTGTTGTTTGTTTTTGTTTAGTGCGTGTTTATTTTTTCTGAAAACGTGAAAAACTTAACATGTCAAAAATCTGCTTTTCATAATATAAATATCATTAAATAACTTTAGAAACACATCCATTTGACTCTTTTTATTTAATGTAATAAAATATATTTATTTTAAAAATAATCTTAAAATGTTTTCTGGCTGATAGTCTGTGGGACCCAGGAAGACCGTACACCTGCATCTCTACAGTTTCTGTGCACTCCAGCCTCTTCTGTTCTGTGTGAGAGGATTTTCTTCAAAGGAGAAATTATCTCAGCCATCGCACGAAGGAACAAATTCTCTTTTTAAATAAAAATTAAAAAGGGTTTCCTTAAATGGGTCATGTTTTTAATTTGCAAGTACATATGCATTATCTCTTTCCAGTTCACAATCAATCTACCCCGAGGTCAAAAATATGTATAAGAAAATTGGCCTAATATAATATTATTTATAAACATACCTGTCCAGCTGTCCAGTGATTAACTGCACAAGTACATGGAGGCAGGACCTCACAGCAGAAGCATACTCAATAATGTGTTGTACATTATTATATGTATTTTTCACTTATTGTATTTACCAACATCAAGAAGTCAGAAGTAAAGAAAGACCACATCATGGTGCATGTTTGAACAAGGGAACTTTATTGATCACAATAATTTATTAAATAAATAAACAAACAAAAACATGTTCAAAGCAACACAGCGGTGGCCCAGTGTCAAACAGAACTCCACTCTGTAGCGTGAGCAGTCATAATGAAGCAGTTGGTTTTATTTTGTGGATTCAAGCTGCTCTTCATATCTTTGGCCACCAGATGTCACCAGAGAGGACTGTGTTGAAAAGCTTCGAGTAATGAATACGTGTTTCAATACTTCAGAAAGCTTCATTTGGCCATCACTAGCAAACATTCGCTATGCCGAGTTTGGTTATGTTTTCCACTTTTACAGGTTATATCATGTAAAATCTTGGTTTAAATCGATTCTGACAGGTTTGTTAAGTTAACATGTTTTTTTTTTTTCATTTCAACTGTTAATTGGTTTAGTTTGAACTCACCTTACCTACCAGTGTTCCAGGAACAAAAGGAGGAAATGTAGTTTTACTGTATTTATAGCTTCCTGGTTAATCTGAGGTCACAGGAAGAGACCAGGTGAAGAAGCAGGAGAACCTTTGTAATTTAATAAAACTGATTTTAGACTGTGTTTATAGAGAAATTGATTTGTTGTAATATGTATTGTGTCTGAGTCCAGAAATGTTTGTCTTACCTATCTAATGGAATAGTCCAGGGTGAGATTGTTTGGTTAAGTGGACTATTTAAGCAGATGAACGCAGGTGTTTGGGGGAAAAGAACCAGGTCAGTGTAGCTGTTTACATTTTCACCTTCATTTCCATTGAGTTAAGTTCAGTTATGTTTATTTGAACTGAGTTAACTATGGAGTTGAGTTTCTTATTAATTTTTGTAAATATTGTTTGGTCACAAAATGGTGAATAAATCAGTCGCTACACTGGACAGCATCAGTCTCCTGCCATTCTTTAGCTGCTAAGGTCAAGTCCTTCTGGAAATGTGTCCACTCCTTTATGAGTGAGGACATGGATCGGAGAGTCAGTCAGCAGGATGGGAGGAGTTAGAGAGAAACTTAGGGTTTGTTTGAGAAAAGCTGGCCGTGAGTATGTTAGTATCACAGACCCCAGTGACTGACTCAGAGTTGAAGTGAACTTTTTTTCTGCAACAGGAAGCCAGAGTTGCACCATCTCAGGTTGAACAAACTCAGTTGTTAGCTAAACCTGCCCAGCCATATCTGTGACTGACTGCTCCATGGGCACACAGCTAATCTGTGAGAGCTGGAATTTTTTTAACTCAGTGACATCCAAATCAGTTTGGATCTTTAAACTCAAATGTTTCTTTTTCACTCCATTAAAATGAAACTACCATAAAATTTGAATTAATTTTTTATACTACAGGATAAAAAAAAGCCTGAATCAAATGATTATTTCCCTGCCATTTATCATGCAGGTGGCTTGTGAATGGGACTGCGGTTCCACTGAATTTGGACCGATACTCCCTGGTGGCTGGTACCCTGGTGATAAGCAGCCCGGACCCCATCCGGGATACAGGCTCTTACCAGTGTCTAGCTATCAACCGCTGTGGCACCATCATTAGCAGAGCAGCCAACCTCAAGTTTGGTTGTAAGTAATAAAGACCTTTCAGTCACTTTACTTGTTTGAGCTGCCTGCTTTAAAAACATGGCAGAAAAGGCACCAGACAAAAACACAAGTTTACATTCTTTGTCTGCTTCTGGATCAGAGCTCGCTGGTTTTAGGACTTTTCTCTGTTTTTTTTCAGCATTTATTACTTATTTGTCTGCATTTGCTTGTTCTTCAGACCTCCATGACTTCCCTCCAGATGGCAGAAGTCCTCAAACAACAAATGAGGGTCAAGGAACGTTCTTGGCCTGCCAACCTCCTCCACATTACCCAGGTACCTCTCTGTTTCATTGTTCTTGAAAATGATAATTTATTATATATATTCTTAGAGAGCCACAGAATAGTCCTGTGTGTGGCTGGAACATTAGTTTTTTCTTTTGCATCATTTTCCTTGACTAAGAGAAAAGAGTCGTGCTGCAGCTAGCCACTTCACCCTAGTGCCCAGGGCCAAAAGGTGATTAACAGGTCAGAGGGGCAGAATATGACAGTAAATATGAAATGAAATCTCTCACTGATACATTGTGACTGTTATGATTGTGGCTTTTTATAGTGAAATCTGAGCGCTGACAGAATGAAATGACTAAAGTGATTGACGGCGATTCTTTTCTTCTCTAGCGCTGTCTTACCGCTGGTTTCTCAACGAGTTTCCCAACTTCATCAGGAAGGATGATGGGCGCTGGTTTGTGTCACAGGTCACTGGGAATCTGTACCTGGCCAAAGCTGAACCTAATGACACAGCAAACTACTTCTGCTTCACAACGATCAACATGGAAGTTAGCACAAAGAGCACATTCAGCAAGGCCAACCAGCTCACGGTAGTCCCTGATGGTATGAAAGACCTACAGCTGCATCACTCGTCTCTTAGCATCCTCATGTATAGTTGTTCCGCTGTCTGTAGTTGAGCATAAATTGTTCTAAAAACATAGGATAACAGGGTGTTGTTGTTCACTGATAGCCCAGTGCAACGTCCACTTTTAAGTTGTGGCATTAGCTTGCCTGTTATCAGTTTACTAAAGGCTGAAGCAAAGTCGACTCAGAGACAGCTGCTGACTTTCTCCTTCTCATCAGTAACCCTGCTGGTCAGCCCATGGAATACTGGCCCAAGCCTTCCACTAAGGATCTCATTTAGACTGAAAGGATTTGGATTTTTACAACACTAAAAAGAGGTTATGGCACAGAATTAAGTGATAATCTAATGTAAGAAGATTTGCTTTTTCATTCCAGCCAATCCCAGGAAGTCAGCTCCAACCATTAAAGTGCGCTTCCTAGCAGATACCTATGCCCTGGCTGGACACACCACCCAGTTAGAGTGCTTTGCTTATGGAAAGTAAGTGTCCATCACAGAAATTGCTGTGTGATGCTTCTTTACTTTTTGCATAATGTGTCTTATATTATGGAGTGATGCTGTTCAGCTGTTCAGCTGTAGTAATACATGTCCAGGCATTTTTACATCCTCATACCTCAAACCTAATTATCACTCTCTGATCTCTGCACTGCATTTTATTGACCTCTTACTTCCATCTCTCAACTCTCGCTTTGCTTTTCATCTTAAAGTCCAGTTCCAAAGGTGCGGTGGAGGAAGGTGGATGGTCTAATGCCATCCAAGGCAGGCCCCACTGTGGAGGGTCCCACCCTGACCCTTCCTGAACTCTCCTTTGACGATGAGGGCATTTATGAGTGTGAAGCCTACAACTCAGAAGGAAGGGACACGTACCAGGGACGCATTAATGTCCAAGGTGACTAAAGGTTCTTCATTGTGCAGCAAAACATGTGTCATTTCATTTTTAATGCACTCGTGTTCATTTTATAGCTCATGTGTATTTGTTTTTTCTTGACTTTCTTCTCGTCCAGCTCAACCAGAGTGGTTGCAGGTGATGACCGACTCAGAGGTGGAGATTAGCTCAGATCTTCAGTGGAGTTGTGTGGCTGCTGGAAAACCTCGACCCTCTGTACGCTGGCTACGCAATGGACAGCCACTTAGTACACAGGTAACACAACAAACACACACCTGACCATAAAACTTCTGAAGAAGGCATTTGGCATGACCATGTGGGTACAGTTATCCTTTGGACTTGAAAGTCGATTTTGAAGCAGAGAGATATTTCTTTGATGACAACCTCTCAGCCCATCATGAGATACTGTGGGCATTCCAGTAGTTCCAGCTGGTGGCAGCATCAACCCTTGGTGTTTTCTGTGTTGTTCCTTAACCCTTTAAAGCCGGTCGGAGCGGGCACGCTCTGTTTTGCGTAACTATTTTTAAATCCCGGTAGCACTGCAACCACATAAGCTACCGCAATAATTTTTTTTGCATATGAAACCGGAGGAGTTGTACTTACATCTTATGCCATCAGCTTGTCCTCGGTCACGGTTTCCTTCCACATATATCTTTGCAAAAACTGCATAAAAAGCACTTGCAGGAACAAAAACATAATATTCCAGAAACACGCTTTACCGATCCGATCAGCTGTTCGTAACACTTCCCACATTGAAACCGACGTCAGCGCGAACGATCGCATGTCCGCCATTTCCTGCCTGAAACCGGAAGTGACGTCACATTCACGAAAAATGTGGTTGTTTTTTTACTTGTGGGCCTTAAAAGCCTATACTGGTGTTTTTATAAGTCATGTTTGACTTCATACTTTTCTGAATAGTTTCTGGGATGCTCAGGACTCATGCTGCGCACTGCTGGAAATAGTTTATTTTGATGCACATGCTGTTTTCTTTGCAAATTTGCATCATAGGATTGTTTTTCGTTTTTCCTGCAGTATATAAAAATTGCTGTATCTCAAAAATAAAACAATCAAGACACTCAAAATAAATTTCCTGTTGTTGTAAACTATTTTTTGCAACTTTTTTGTATTTAACATTTTGAGGGATAAGCCTCTTAAATTTCTCCAAGTAGAAATTTATGTAAAAAACAAAACAAAAATGATTTTCAATTTTTTTGTAGTTTATTACACTTTTTTTGCAATTTATGTAGTTACTATGGACTTAATGCATACATATCATTAAAATATGGGCTATAACAGTTGTATTGATGTATATCAACTTGAAATGCTCCCAAAAATGGCACTACAGCATGTAAAAATATAAAGTAAGCTCTGGCAGACTTGGTTCTATGGTAGGTCTTAAAGGGTTAACATCCTAACAAATTTCCTCTCATGGGTGGGTGACAGGTTGGATTTTCAATCAGATCAATATAAATTGTTAGTTTTTATTTATATAGCACATCGTCACAACAACAGTTACCTCACCCACAGTACCCTACAATAGGGTAATGTCAGTAACGTAGTGGGGATGGAGCTGGACTCTCTTAGGGTGGAGTCTGAGAGGCGGATGTTGTCCAAGATAAAGACAATGCTGGACAACACCTCCCACCCACTCCATGACATGCTGGCCAGTCACAGGAGCACACTCAGTGGGGGACTGAGATTACCCATGATGCACCACTGAACGAGACAGGAAATCATTCCTGCCCGTGGATATCGCTGCACCACTCCTCCATCTAATAGACTGTAAACACTGTAATAGTTACACCTTTTTGCACACACTCTTTTCTTACTCGCTAATGTTGCTCTCAACTTTCTTGATAACTTTCTCTGTCAATCATTGATATTTATTATTGAGTGATTTGTATATATTGTGCTATTTCTTAAATTTGTAAATCTGTAACATATTGTATTGTTAAATAGTTTGTTGTCTGTTTTTGTTACTGTACAGGAGCAACTGTAACCCACATTATTTCCTTAGGGATTAATAAAGAATTCTGATTCTGAGTACAACAGCAAATCAGAATAACTTGTATTTATGTCCAATTTCTAGAACTGACCTCAAAATCTTCAGTTGTTCAGAAATGGCTTCATTAACCTTCTGGAATAGTATTCTGAAGTTCCAAGACCTTAGAGATATTGTAAATTTGAAAACTCCTTAAAATGGGGCATGGGGTTTATGGAGAGGGCTATGAGCACATTGTGGCATAACTTTCATAAGTTCCTTATTTATTAGGGACTTCATCTTGATCCCACCCATGGATACTGCCTCTTAAAAGCAGTGAAAAAAGGAGCCAAAGCATAATCAGACAAATAAGGAAAGCTGTGCTTCAGTTAATGATTCGACCTAAGAACACCTGCGTGTATGAATATGGCTTTTGTCCTTTAATAGTTTAATTGTTACTTTAGTTATTTCTGCAAACAATGAACTGAATAATGCAATAATGTACTGTACAGCATGCTTTGTTACACATGTCACAGATCGGTTTGTGCTTTCTGTAACTTTATCTCTTCTTTACCTTCTTCGGACCTCAAGGATCGTGTGGAGGTGAATGGAGTTCATCTTAGAATCATCAACCTTGCTCTGGAGGATTCTGGCATGTACCAATGTGTGGCTGAAAACAAGCATGGCACCATCTACTCGACTGCTGAGCTCAGGGTCCAAGGTAGATTGAGACTTTTCATTCTCAAGCCAAGTAGTCAAGTTTTTATTGTCAACCCAACAATATACACTCAAGTATACAGTCGGATGAAATATCGTCCTCCTATATCAAAGGTGCAGACTGTAAAATGAAAGAAATTCAAATACATACGTACAACTATACAGAAACAAGATAAACTACGAATAAGTACAACAGTATTGTACTTGAATAGAAATAGAGTAAGAATTAGTGATGGGATTTCCAGCTCTTTTTAGAGAACCGGCTCTTTCGGCTCCCAGCCGGCTCTTCAGGTTGTTTTGTTGCTTTAATTAATTTATTATCAACAACAATATAAAATTATGGACAGAATGAATTACTAATGTAAAAAAAACCATGGTTTTATTTATATATGTTTATATATAAATATATGCGGTGGCCCCTAGAGACAAAGCATGTACAAACTCCAAAACACATTTCTAGCGTTAACTGAACTTCCAAACAGAGCTACCTAGATCACATGAATTACACAATTGAAAGCATATGTGTATTGTTTGTGTATTTATACACAAGCACTCATATATATTCAAATAATTTAAAAAATTTAACCTGTTACTACCACACACCAAATCCGGTCGTGGGTACTTCCTGGCTTGTGTAGCCACTTGGTTACAAAAGCTCCACACTGCCCCCTAGCATCCTGGAGCACTTCTGTTGTGTTTTGGAGGTTTCACATGCTTCGGAGTTTGTACGGGCTTTGTCTCTAGGGGCCACCATAAGTATACTTTAATTTATTTACTCCACATAAAATGCAATAAAAAATTATAAAATACAAAGACCAACTATTTACATTTCAACTTTTAACTATTTAAATTTTCAGCCTTTTCCTTTTAAACTAATTGAAAGTGAAACAACACAAAACACTGCAAACCACAACACAATAAAAATACAAATTATAATATGCAAAACAATTCAATTCAATTCAATTCAATTCAATTTTATTTATATAGCGCCAAATCACAACAAAAGTCGCCTCAAGGCGCTTCATAGATACAGAGAAAAACCCAACAATCATATGACCCCCTATGAGCAAGCACTTTGGCGACAGTGGGAAGGAAAAACTCCCTTTTAACAGGAAGAAACCTCCGGCAGAACCAGGCTCAGGGAGGGGCGGCCATCTGCTGCGACCGGTTGGGGTGAGAGAAGGAAGACAGGATAAAAGACATGCTGTGGAAGAGAGACAGAGGTTAATAACAGATATGATTCAATGCAGAGAGGTCTATTAATACATAGTGAGTGAGAAAGGTGACTGGAAAGGAAAAACTCAATGCATCTTGGGAATCCCCCGGCAGCCTACGTCTATTGCAGCATAACTAAGGGAGGATTCAGGGTCACCTGGTCCAGCCCTAACTATATGCTTTAGCAAAAAGGAAAGTTTTAAGCCTAATCTTGAAAGTAGAGATAGTTTCTGTCTCCCGAATCCAAACTGGAAGCTGGTTCCACAGAAGAGGGGCCTGAAAACTGAAGGCTCTGCCTCCCATTCTACTTTTAAATACTCTAGGAACAACAAGTAGGCCTGCAGAGCGAGAGCGAAGTGCTCTAATAGGGTGATATGGTACTACAAGGTCATTAAGATAAGATGGGGCCTGATTATTTAAGACCTTGTATGTGAGGAGCAGGATTTTGAATTCAATTCTGGATTTAACAGGAAGCCAATGAAGGGAAGCCAAAACAGGAGAAATATGCTCTCTCCTTCTAGTCCCTGTCAGTACTCTTGCTGCAGCATTTTGGATTAGCTGAAGGCTTTTCAGTGAGTTTTTTGGACATCCTAATAATAATGAATTACAGTAGTCCAGCCTGGAAGTAATAAATGCATGAACTAGTTTTTCAGCGTCACTCTGAGACAGGATATTTCTAATTTTAGAGATGTTGCGCAAATGGAAGAAAGCAGTCTTACATATTTGTTTAATATGTGCGTTGAAGGACATGTCCTGGTCAAAAATGACTCCAAGGTTCCTCACAGCGTTACTGGAGGCCAAGGTAATGCCATCCAGAGTATGAATCTGGTTAGATACCATATTTCTAAGATTTTCAGGGCCGAGTACAATAACCTCAGTTTTATCTGAATTAAGAAGCAGAAAGTTAGCGGCCATCCAGGTCTTTATGTCTTTAAGACATTCCTGCAGTTTAACTAATTGGTGTGTGTTATCTGGCTTCATGGACAGATAGAGCTGGGTGTCATCTGCATAGCAGTGAAAATGTATGCTATGTCTTCTAATGATGCTGCCTAAGGGAAGCATGTATAATGTAAACAGAATTGGTCCTAGCACTGAACCCTGTGGAACTCCATAATTAACCTCAGTGTGTGAAGAGGACTCTCCATTTACATGCACAAATTGGAGTCTATTAGATAGATATGATACAAACCACTGCAGTGCAGTACCTGTAATACCTACAGCATGTTCTAATCGCTCTAATAGGATATTATGGTCAACAGTATCGAACGCTGCACTGAGGTCTAGCAGGACAAGCACAGAGATGAGTCCACTGTCAGAGGCCATAAGAAGATCATTTGTAACCTTCACTAAAGCTGTTTCTGTGCTGTGATGAGCTCTGAAACCTGACTGAAACTCTTCAAATAAACCATTCCTCTGCAGATGATCTGTTAGCTGTTTGACAACTACTCTTTCAAGGATTTTTGATATGAAAGGAAGGTTGGAGATTGGCCTATAATTAGCTAAGACTGCTGGGTCTAGAGATGGCTTTTTGAGTAAAGGTTTAACTACAGCCAGCTTGAAGGCCTGTGGTACATAGCTGATTATTAGAGATAGGTTGATCATATTTAAGATCGAAGAATTAATCAATGGCAGGACTTCTTTGAGCAGTTTTGTAGGAATGGGGTCTAAAAGACACGTTGATGGTTTGGAGGAAGTAATTATTGAAGTTAACTCAGAAAGATCAATTGGAGAAAAAGAGTCTAACTTAACATCAATGGTACTAAGAGTAGCTGTAGATAATATTACATCTGTGGGATGATTACTGGTAATTTTTTCTCTAATGATAAAAATTTTATTTGTGAAGAAGTTCATGAAGTCATTACTAGTTAACGTTAAAGGGATGGTTGGCTCAACAGAGCTCTGACTCTTTGTCAGCCTGGCTACAGTGCTGAAGAGAAACCTGGGGTTGTTCTTATTTTCTTCAATCAGTGATGAATAGTAAGATGTTCTGGCTTTGCGGAGGGCTTTCTTATAAAGCAGCAAACTATTTCTCCAGGCTAAATGATGATCCTCTAAATTTGTGACACGCCATTTCCTCTCCAGATTACGAGTCATCTGCTTTAGGGTACGTGTTTGAGAATTATACCACGGAGTCAGGTACTTCTGATTAGAGACCTTAGTTTTCACTGGAGCTACAGTATCCAGAGTCGTACGTAGTGAGGAGGTGAAATTATTAACAAGATAATCGACCTCTGTTGGGGTAGCGTTCAGATAGCTGCTCTGCTCTGTGTTGGTACAGGGCATTGAAGATGATAACAGTGGGTGGATTATATTCTTAAACTTAGTTACAGCGCTTTCAGAAAGACATCTACTTTGATAAAATCTACTCTCCACTGCTGTGTAATCAATTATTGTAAATGTAAATGTTATCAGGAAATGATCAGACAGGAGAGGGTTTTCAGGAAACACTGTTAAATGTTCAGTTTCTATGCCATATGTTAAAACAAGATCTAGAGTGTGATTAAAGTGGTGGGTGGGTTCTTTTACATTTTGAGAGAAGCCAATTGAGTCTAATAACAGACTAAATGCCATGTTGAGGCTGTCATTTTTAGCATCTACATGGATGTTAAAATCACCCACAATAATTATTTTATTTGAGCTCAGAACTAAATTAGATATAAAGTCTGAGAAATCAGACAGAAACTCTGTGTAAGGCCCAGGTGGACGATAGATGATAACAAGTAAGACTGGTTTCTGAGTTTCACAGCTGGGGTGGACAATGTTAAGCATCAGGCTTTCAAATGAATTAAAAGTCTGTCTTGGTCTTTCATTAATTAATAGGCTGGTGTGAAAAATTGCTGCCACACCGCCCCCTCGGCCTGTGCTTCGAGGTTTCTGGTAGTTAGAATGACTCGGGGGTGTTGATTCATTTAAACTAACATAATCATCCTGCTGCAACCAGGTTTCTGTAAGGCAGAGTAAATCAATTTGTTGATCAATTATTAAGTCATGTACTAACAGAGACTTGGAGGAGAGAGACCTAATATTTAATAATCCACATTTCACTGTTTTACTCTTTGGTTCAGATGTGGATACTGTATTGTTCTTTCTTTTTGATTGTTTATGTTTAAGTTGTTTGTTGCTGGTTTTTAGTTTGTTTTTTGTCTTTTTGGAAGCTGACACAGTCTCTATGGAGATGGGTTTTTGGGGGGGTAGCAGGAGGAGAGAAGCTGCAGAGAGGCGTGTAAGACTGCAACTCTGCTTCCTGGTCCCAACTCTGGATAGTCATATTTTGGGGGGTTTAATAAATTTGTCCATATTTCTAGAAATGAGAGCTGCTCCATCCAAAGTGGGATGGATGCCGTCTCTCCTAACAAGACCAGGTTTCCTCCAGAAGGTTTGCCAATTATCTATGAAGCCCACATCGTTTCTGGGACACCACTCAGACAGCCAGCAATTTAAGGAGAACATGCGGCTAAACATGTCACTCCTGGTCTGATTGGGGAGGGGACCAGAGAAAACTACAGAGTCCGACATTGTTTTAGCAAAGTTGCACATCGATTCAATATTGATTTTAGTGACCTCCGATTGGCGTAACCGGGTGTCATTACTGCCGACGTGAATTATGATTTTACTGAATTTACGTTTACCCTTAGCCAGCAGTTTTAAATTTCCTTCAATGTCGCCTGCTCTGGCCCCTGGAAGACAATTGACTATGGTTGCCGGTGTCTCTAGCTTCACATGTCTGAGAACAGAATCACCAATTACCAGAGTTTGACCCCCGGCGGGTGTGTCACCGAGTGGGGAAAAACGGTTAGACACATGAACGGGTTGGTGGTGTACCTGGGGCTTCTGTTTAGGACTATGCTTCCTCCTCACCGTGACCCAGCCGCCCTCTTTCCCCAGCTGCTTGGGGTCTGCCGGGGAACAGCTAGCGGGGCCTACGCTATCTTCGGCTGCACCAGCTACAGGGGCCTGGCTAGCTACGGGTGAATGAAGGGTGCGAAGCCGAGTCTCCAATTCAGTAATCCTGGCCTCCAGAGCTGCAAATATGCTACATTTGTTACAGATATCATTACTGCTAAAGGAGGCCGAGGAGTAACTAAACATCTGACACAATGAGCAAGAAAGTGCAGGAGGGACAGGTGAAGTAGCCATGGTGCTAACGAGTCGGCTACGAGCTAAGCTAAGCTAGCGAAACAGTACAGAGACAGTGAGTGAATACTTTGGCTATAAATTAGGTAGTGAGTACACAGAAAGTGTGCTTCGGATGAAGCACGTGAAGATTATACTATGAAAGAAGAATGTATTTAAAAGTTGTTAATTAAATTGCTAAGCAAATAAGCTACTCAGAAACACCACTGTGTTTGAGCAGGAACAGGAAGTGATACTCTACCGCAGAGCGAGCGAACACCAAGTGACAGCGCCACCAAGAGATCAGTTAGACTCCAAAAAGGAAGATGCACAGAGGACAGTGAGAGGAAAGTGTTATGTAGTCCAAAGAAGTGTGTGTGGAGAAGAGAGTCCAGTGTGGAGGGGGGCAGCATGGAGCCGGACTGCTTGGGGGAAAAGCTATTGCACAATCTCGCCGACCTGCTCCTGATGCTGCAGAGTCGTCTTCTGGATGGGGGAGAAGTAAAAAGTTGGAGGGAGTGGTGATGCGGGTCAGCCATGATGGTAGTGGCTTTATGAATGCAGCATGAGGTATAAATGTCCAGTAGACTGGGTAGAGAGCTGCCAACGATGTGCTCCACACAATCCTCTGGAGGGGTCTGCGGTCGAACACAGTTCCTGTGCTCAGTGTGATGGATCTTGTATGTCCAACCTGAGATCCATTGATCGGTTTGTGTGGTATGCGAGCTGTAGTGGGTCCAGTTTGGTCTGATGGTGGTGTTTTTAAAGCACTGTGGCACAACAGCTTGGCTCAGGGAGATGCTGAAAATGCCCGCTGGTCGGCACAGGCTCTGAGCACACGTCCAGGTATATTGTCTGGTCTAGTAACTTTTTGTGGGTTGACCCTAGCGAGAGTCCTTCTCACTGACTGTCACTGTCTCAGCATTCTCACTTATGTCTATGTGATAGACACAGATACCTGTTTCTTTAGTTACTGGCCTAGGAGTAGGACTCTTGTTACTTCAATCTATTCTACTTTTACCTGTAAAAAGGTGTATTGATAATTCCTAAAGACAACATAATGAAGCATGCCATTACGTGTAGAAAAACCTTATTAATTTTTCTTTGGATTAAAACAAACAGGAGATACAATTGACAGCAATGCACCACTCTCTTTTGTTCCCCTATCCTTGTGTGTCTCTTCCTTTCAGTTCAGGCTCCAGATTTCCGGTTGAATCCAGTAAGGAAGCTTATTCCAGCAGCTAGAGGGGGACAGGTGATGATTGATTGTCGCCCTCGAGCTGCCCCGAAGCCCAGTCTGTTCTGGAGTCGTGGAACAGAGTTGCTCACCAACAGCAGCAGGTATTCCCCTAGCTAAGCCTGTGTTACAGTTCATACTACAGTGTAAACAGCATGTATGGTCAACTACCATGGTCAGTAAAGTCGATCCTAGCACTGATTGTTTTGTGCACCCTCATGTAGTATCTCAGGCCAAAGTGTGATGCACACAGATGGCTGCAAAAGAACATTGGCTGCTTTGTCTTTCACTTTTGTAAGCTTCTATTCCATGAATAGTACAAGAACAACTGAAAGCAGTCTCACACCTAGCTGAGGCCTGTTCCCATGCTATTCTATGATAAATGACACAGATAAAATATCTGTTGTTCCCAGCACTGAACTCATTGATTTGTATATTATTATTTTTAATGGAACTTTCAACACGAGGTCCAGATGTTGTTGCAAGTAAAGGAGTCTATCATACCAGTCAGAGTAGCCAAGTATATATAACCTATACTATAACAATATATAGACAGAGACAGTTTTGTTAATTTTAAGTTTTTGGAGATGGTAGACAATATACAAAATTGGCTGTAATAACATAACAATTAATATAGTACCTTTGTTAAATACCTTTAAATTTAAAGTGTGCACTTACTGTATTTTCCGCAATATAAGGATTATATATATATATAAAATCCTTTAATTTTCTCAAAGATCGACAGTGCACCTTATGTATGAATTCTGGTTGTGCCTACTGACCTCAAACTGATTTTATGTGCTACACGGCGCTCAAAAGTCTGTCAAAAATGTTTCAGTACGACTTTGCTAAGCTACGAAGCCGCACCGCTTGATGGATTGTCGGAGCGTTACGGCTACCGTAGTCAGGAGCCTCGCAGAGTAATCTGGGTCCCAGACTCTGTCTGCTTCAGGTCCTAAAGCCAAACGAACACTGCAGCATCACTGAGAGTTAAAAACTGTCTAAATTCTTCCATCTGTAATAAAATGATCAGCGTTGCTGCTTTACCAGGTGTAACTATGAAGTTTAACATCCAGGCATCCATGAAAACAGAATTTATTAAATATAACAGAGTTAGAAGTTAGCAGGAAGTTAGCTCGCTAGCTTCCACCTAAACATGATATAACATGTTCTGACTGAGAGATTTCTGAAAAATTCAAAGGTCCTGCTCTGCTATCACTTCCAACATAAATGAAGACAGAAAACTAAACAGCAGGGACGTTGGAAGTTGGACTAGCTGGTATATAATGATGTGCTACATGATCGCTAGCGACACAGCTACGTTAGCATAACATAATCACAGTGAAGCTGGAGGATAAACGCTAACACTTTTCCACTCGATAAAAGTTAACATGAGGGTTCCTGGTGGTCAGGGACAAATACAGTCGCATGGCAGGATGCTGTAAACGGACCAAACTTCAGTCAGGAGAACAACTGAGACAATCCATCCACAATACGAGGTTAGTCATTAATATACTGCAACAACATGGGAACAGAGCAGCTGTGAGAGAATACAGCATTAATGAATCAATGGTACAGAAGTGGAGGAAGCAAGAAGAATGAGTTGAGTAAAGTTTGACTTATCTGACTGCTTTGTTTGCTTAATGCTCCTCATAATCAGGTGCACCTTATGTATGAAAACAGACCCGTTCATTGACAGTCCACCTTATAATCCGGTGCGCCTTATGGTCCAAAAAGTACGGTAGATTACATATTGATTGTTTGATTTAAAATTCACTTTAGTGGTGTACAATTATACACCTAATGATATATGTAAGTTTGTCATTCTTTCAAAAACTCATCTGCAAATGGTGTGAATTCAAAGTTGTTTGGCTACAATAATAGCAGACAAACTCTAAACCCTAGAGTTCAAGCTTTGGAATAAGATTCTCAGTCATCCAGGTCGTAGTAGTTTAAGGAGCTTGGAAAGAAACCGACTGGATTCATCCAAGAGGCTTCTTTAGATCTAAAACCAGTCCCAGGGATTGAAGCCCTAGTGGGGGTTGTCCCTTAAGAGTGTTGTTGACCTGTTTTAATCATGTGCCTCATTACATGAGCCAAGGTGTGAAAAAAGGCGTGGGTCATTACCACCAGGGGTTGGATGTTCCTGGTGACCAATTTCTTAGTTGACTAAATGAGGAAAAACATTTGAGTCTGAAACTAAGAAACACTAAGAACAATTTAATGGACAATGTCAAAATATAATAACAAAGGCATTTAAAAAAAACGAGTAATCACGTTCCGCTATAATGAATCGTGCCGCTTAACTGTGCAGCACCTCGCATCGTGCATTATGAACATTGTTCATAATGAGCATGTTAGCATGTTATACTCTAATCTAATTCCCAAAGACTGTACTCCTCATTGGCGAGTACAAAACTAGAACTAAACATCTCAGTGAGGTCAAATATCAGCTCTCTGACGTTTATATGTATTGCACAACAGCACTTACCAAAAAGCATTCAACTTCAGCATATGGAACAATGTATGTGCCTCCCATGAAGAAGAAAAACACTCAAAATAAACCAATGTTAACATATAAACCAATGTTTACATATTATTATATGGTGTTATTTTTGTGCCTGTATACAAACATTGCATTTTGGGGAGAAAATTAATTTGAGCAAAGAAAAGTTTAATTTGAGCGTAGGGCAGGGCAGTATGGCCAAAAATATTTATCACGATATATATTTGGAAATTTGCGATAACGATATAACTGACAATATAATTGACGTGAGACAAAATACTTTACAACTCCACAACTTTATTAGTGCAAAAAAAACCATCAATGTATTTTCACTGAAACAAGCAGCTGTTTTTTTAAGTAAAAATATAAAAATGTAAAAGTGCAAATGCAAATTCTTTGCTGACAGTTTAACCAAAAGGTGTTTCCAGTGGAAACTGGCCGATGTATCCTCAGCATAACCATGTATAACATCCACAAAACTTAAAAAGAGGTTATACACACACTCGCTCAGATCTCTGCTCTGTGTGCTCACAGACATCTGCAGACCTGCTCTCAGTGTGTCGCTCTCACCATCTCTGCTCCGTGCACGCTCAACTCTCTGTGCACCATTAGAAATGTGCCACAGAACCAACCAATCACAGACTGGAATACAAAAAGTTTGATTAGCTGTTTTGGCCTCCAATCAGCGTGCTAGCTACTAGCTAAATTCAGTGGAGTGGTTTGGGTTAAACTACATTAAAACCAACAATGTTCCTTAAAAATTATATATTTTAAAATAAAATAATTAAAGATAATAACCAAAAATGGGTTTTAATCTAGTTTCAACCAAAACCACTCCACTGGATTTAGCTACATTTGGGACAGTGTGCAAACTTTTATCTACAATCTATTAGTGTTAAAAAGATCATGCATATATAAACACACGTGTGGTGTTCTCAACAACAGCGCTCCATCTGGTGGGAGATAGTTGCATAACATTTAGGACACAGTCAATTTTAACAATCAGATTAAAAGACTGATGAGTCTCGTACTGACTGTTGCGTTAGGTGACTTAAGTAGGTCACATGGTGGGAGAAGGGCTCACAGTGGTTTCACCTGAAACCTCTGGTGGAAATGACACCTTGGCTCATGTGATGAGGTAAATGATAAATAGTATCGACTAAAGGCTCAACCCCTCTAGAGTTTAAATACCTGGGACTCTTAAACATTTGGTTTTAGCACTGAACACACCTCTTAGGCGAGGAAAGAAATCTCTTCACGAACCTTTAAGAAGTCCAGTCGCTGTCATAGGCTACGTTCACACTGCAGGCGAAAGCGCATCAAATCCGATTTTTTTGACCCTGTGCGACCCATATCCGATCATGGTGTGACAGTGTGAACGGCACAAATCCGATATTTTCAAATCCGATCTGGGTCACTTTCGTATGTGGTCCTGAATCCGATACATATCCGATGTTTTAGAAAGCTGCTGTGTGATGGTCATGTCGCATTAAATCCGTCTTTTACGTCACCGACACAAGACAGACGCCAATTATCAGCGCCGGAGAAGACATCGCGAACACTTCCTGGCCATCCAGTGAAACTGATGGGAAGACAACGTTGGAGAAACGTGAACATTTTCTTTGTACTGTATAATCTGCAGATTCTGACAGAAATCTGCAGCTATCCTTTGAAGCACCGCTCCTCTAAAACAGCAATAAGGATCATTATTAGGTTATTTACATTATTATGTAAATAACAAAATAACTTAAAGCAAAAATTGGGAAACGTAAAGTCTGAAGTCTTTATACGAAGGGCCATCAGTCAAACAATACTGTTGGTCTGGGTCTAAACAGAGCGCGTTGTGTGTGACGTCTTCTTTTGCGCATGCGGCCGCTTTGAGCGTTCACACTAGAGCGCGTTTGCTGTCGCATTTTATTTGTAGTGTGAACGAGCAGACAAAAAAATCGGATTTGAGCATTAAGACCTGCAGTGTGAACGTAGCCATACTTTCTTTCTTTCTTTCTAAGCGCCGTAGACAACTTGGAATAAGTTAGGTTTTCCATGTACAAACACATACACTACTTGTATGAGCCATATAATGTTCAGGTTCTGTCAATAATGTATGAACGGTGAGTATGTTTAAATTTTACAATGTTTTAGATTAAATTAAGGGTTATATTGTCTTTTCTCAGAATCACAGTAACTCCAGATGGCATCTTGTGGGTTTATAACATCAGCAGAGCAGATGAAGGAAAGTACACCTGCTTTGCTGAAAACTACCTCGGCAAAGCCAACAGCACTGGACACCTGTCTGTGAGAGGTACACAACTCAACAACTCAGCCATAAGTAACAAACAACCTCATGCCACATGTCAGTGAGTTGAAGCCTTAGTTCCTATTGCTAGTCGCTATAATCATCTCAAAGTCGAGATAAGCTTAACTGTGGACTTTGGATTGCTTGTGTTCTCTTCTGACACACGTCCATGAATTGTTTTTTATTTACCATTGAAATGTAATTATGTTTGAAAACGCATTCTCGTAAATTAATAGAACTAAGTGGTCCTGAACCTTCGACTGTATCAAGCATGAATGAGATAATATATAACATTCACACTCTGATGAATGCAAAAGGAGGAACTCAGGGTTCACTGTCTTAATCAAACTTAGTTTTGGCATGGAGACTGGAGCAGCCACAGATTAACCCACCAATTCAAAAAAGTGTACGTGAACTGGAGACTGCTGGAACACCAGTAATGAAAGGATATGAGTCCTCTAGTCCAGCGGTCTCCAACCTTTTTTGCGCCACGGACCGGTTTATGCCCGACAATATTTTCACGGACCGGCCTTTAAGGTGTCGCGGATAAATACAACAAAATAAAACTAGTACTGGTACCGAAAAAAAGAAGATTTATTCATAACACACGTGAAAAGACCCAGGAAAACCGAGTTAACGATAAAAACGATAACAAAATAACGCTGAAAACCGATAAAAACCCTGAAAACTATACATTTCACACCTGAGCCTCAACTCTTGTGGCCCGGTACCAAACGACTCACGGACCGGTACCGGTCCGAGGCCCGGGGGTTGGGGACCGCTGCTCTAGTCCCACAGTGGTTGATTGTCTTGTGTTCACTACTGCGGCTCCTCCGAAAAAGAAAGCCTCCAATCAGAATTATTTGACCTGGTGACCTTAAATGCACACCTTAAGGCAGACAGCTGTTAACATGTTTGTTTATCCACCCTGACGAATCACCAGTAAAACACTTCTTCTTTTGATCACTATTTATTAAAGCATTGAATAATTAAAAAGTATCATGTACATGGAACTGGTCTGTTTAGAAAACCACAGGCTGTAAAACACTCAGTCTTCCCAAAAGAGAGTGACCCCCTGGCAGTTCACAGAGTTTTACATGAGAATGTGCATCTGTCTATCTAACCGGTTCAGTCTGGTGGGGAGAAGCTGCTGGTTTTGCTGGCACTGAGGCAGGGCTGGACTGGAACAAAAAATGGGCCCGGGCATTTTGACTAGAGACCGGCCCACCAGGTATTGTAGGAAAAGTCATAAAGCCTTTGAATGAAAACAGACGCTGTTGTGACAGTGATGTGCAGTCTTGATGGTATATGTATGATTTCTATACATTTTACATCAGATAAAAACTTTGGTCGTAAGATTCAGATAATTATTTATTAAAAGCGAGACATTTTAAATGAGAATAACAAAGAGAAGTATTTCTTTGTGCCCCCCTCTCCCTGTTAATGCCCTACCTGGCCCCCTGGCAACACTTTGCTAGACCCGCCCCTGCACAGTTACCAGCTGTCAGCTACTTAGAAAAGGATCCTGGTGTTATTAGTCTCTCAGAAACAGTTCATAACTTCCCTTCAACTCATTCATGTCACCTAAAAGGTAAACCTGTTTCTCCATCACCTGTTCAGCTCTGATGATTCAGTAAGGACATCTCCTGGTTTCATCTTCATGTTTCCCTCTCACCACATATCCAAACCGACATCATGACCAGCAGCTTTACAGCTGTGGCTCCAGCAAACATCAGCTGATACTAGAAAGTAATATTAAATAAATTCTAACAACGGCTGATCAAGCTTAAACGTGCTGCTGTTGTTTAACGCGACATCCGCTGGTTTCCTCTTTCTGGCGCAAAGTGGGAGATAAAGAAACAAGAGGGAAAAGCTGATCAGCTGATCATTGATCAGTTTCATGATTGAAGTAGCAACAGGAGAGGGAGGGGGGAGAATGAGAGGAGAAGAGGCAGCTGTGCAGCAAAGACACAGAATAACTCCAGCTTTGTGTCTTTTTTTCATTATAGCTGAACTGTGTTCCTTTTCACCTCAATACAATATTTTCTCTGAATACGAGACGATTCTGTTTTTTACGGGACGGTTGGAAACTTTAATAACTAACCTTATAAATAAAATAAGATAAAACAAGTTCACTATCCATAGCTGGACTGGCCATCGGGCATACCGGGCATTTGCCCGATGGTGATTTTTCGTTTTTATGGGCAGATGTTTGTTTTTTTTTCGTTTTTTTCCCGTAACCGTATAAACACTGAAAGGTGGTGGATTGGCCAGATGCTGGGAGATGTGTAAAAATAACTCAGTTGTTTGGTGGTGGCTATTGTGGAGCTTCTACAGATTCAGTAACATTAGCAAGTGGTGGAGGCCAGCAGATGCAACATGCTGGCAGGTGGATGACGGAAAGGCAGGAGGAGCAGAGACCCGAGGCGGTGAACTGAACTTCAGGTAAGAAGTTATGACCTGCAGTCTATCTGGGTCGGATATAAACCAAGTTTAGGTGGAGTTTATTTTCGTTGTGCTGACTTTTTACAGTCAGTTACAGTAACCCGTACTTGTTTTATCTTATTTTATTTATAAGGTTAGTTATTAAAGTTTCCAACCGTCCCGTAAAAAACAGAATCGTCTCGTATTCAGAGAAAATATTGTATTGAGGTGAAAAGGAACACAGTTCAGCTATAATGAAAAAGACACAAAGCTGGAGTTATTCTGTGTCTTTGCTGCACAGCTGCCTCTTCTCCTCTCATCCTCTCCCCTCCCTCTCCTGTTGCTACTTCAATCATGAAACTGATCAATGATCAGCTGATCGGCTTTTCTCTCTTGTTTGTTTATCTCCCACTTTGCGCCAGAAAGAGGAAACCAGCGGATGTCGCGCTAAACAACAGCAGCACGTTTAAGCTTGATCAGCTGTTGTTAGAATTTATTTAATATTAATTTCTAGGGGGGCCAGGTAGGGCATTAACAGGAAAAGGGGGCACAAAGAAATACTTTTCGTTCTTATTCTCATTTAAAATGTCTCGCTTTTATTAAAGAATTATCTGAATCTTACAACCAAAGTTTTTATCTGATGTACAACGTATTGAAATCATACATATACCATCAAGACTGCACATCACTGTCACAACAGCGTTTGATTTCATTCAAAGGCTTTATGACTTTTCCTACAATACCTGGTGGGCCAAGAAAAAAAAAACATCGGCCCATAAAAACGAAAAATCACCATCGGCCCACCGGGCAAATGCCCGGTATGCCCGATGGCCAGTCCAGCTATGCACTGAGCGATACCAGTTATCGTGTCTACATCTGCCCCACACATTCTTACATTTTCACTGATATTTCTGCAGGTTTCTACATAATTATTCAATCAGTAAAAGACTTTTAATTATATTAATCCCAAATAATAATCAAACCCAACATTAACCCTCCAGATAAGCTGGAGAGGAAATGGTGTCTCATTTATTTAGAAGTTCTTCATTTGGAAAAAACGAGTTTGTTTCTCGATTTAAAAAACGCCCTCTGTAAGGCCAGGACATGTTGCACCGCTGACTGAAGAAAACAAGAAAAAGCCCAGGCTGACAGTCAGGGTTGGCCCAGCAGTGCTCTTTCTTTAACCTTAACTAGCAATGACTGTATGAATTTCTTCACAAATAAAATTTAAAGCATTAAAGAAAAAACACAGCTCATAGATGTCTCATTACCTACAGCTACTATTGATATTCATTCACTCTTTCTCTGTTTGATCTTACTGAAGGAAATCACTTCCTCCAAACCATCAACGAGTCTACAACACTGCTCAACAAAGTCCTTAATTGATTAATGCATCAATCTTAAATATGATCTATCTCTATTAATGGGCAACGTAACACAGGCCTTTAAGGTGGAAGTAATTAAACTATTACTTAAAAAGTCATCACTTGGCCCAGTGTCTTAGCTAATTATAGGCCAACCTGCATTCTTTTATTTATCTCAAAAATCCTTGAAAGAGTGGTTGTCAAACAGCTAGCTAATCATCTGCTGAGGGATTGTTTATTTGAAGAGATTCAGTCAGGCTTCAGAGCTCAGCACAGCAACAGTCTTAGTCTCATTAATCTAATAGATCCAGTTTGTACATGTAAATGGAGAGTCCTCTTCACACTGGTTAATTATGGAGCTCCACAGGGTTCAGTGCTAGGACCAGTTCTGTTCACATTATAAACAGAATTGATGCCTTAGGCAGCATCATCAGAAGGCACCAAGATGGCAGCAGCATGTCTCCCTGTTGAATGTCTGCTTTGAATTTGTGAGGTATTTTCTTTGTTTTTTAAATGGATTTTAGTTTTCTCCAACAAGCTTTTGAAGAGTATTTTAAACTATTCTGTAAATGATTGGAAAGTGGCCTATTTATTGGGACCTCTGCTACTACCAGAAGCCCCGAAAAGTCTACCTTGATTGACTTGATTTTGACAAATGTTCCTCATAAATCTTCATCCTGTCTTTTGTAACGACTTAAGTGACCACTGTGTTGTTGCTGTTATTAGAAATACTAAGGTGCCCAAGTCACAACATGGTATTATTTTTATTTTTAATGAGCAAGCATTTTATCATGATTTGTCAAACTACGACTGGAAGAAAATAGGATTGATCCCTGATGTAGAACTAGCGTGGGCAGTCTTTAGGGATGGGTTTATGCAAATGTGAATAAAAATGCTCCATTAAGCAGATAAAAGGTCGTGAAAACCCCTGGTTCTCCTCAGAGCTGGCAGATATCATTCATGAGCCAAAGCGAGGAAAACCGGCTCTCCCACTGATTGGCTTCTTTTCAGACAACTAAGAAACAAATGTACTTCCTCTATTAAGAAAGCTCAATCAGAATATTATCTGTCTGTCACCACTGAGAACCTAAATAATCCACAGAAGTTCTGGAAAATCATTAAGTCTCTTTCAGTGAGTAAAAGCTCCCACGCTCTACCCACCTATGTTTTTAAAGATTCTGTTCCTGTTTATGACAGGAAGGAGATGATGAATTGCTTTAACAAGCACTCTATATCTTCTGAGTCCTTGTTTGACTCTCTGAACCCAGTCTCTGTAAAATCCTGCACAAACCTTCCGGTGTACACTGGTCAGCCATTTAACTTTGTTCCTTTCTCTGTGCAGGAAGTCCATGAATGATAGGTTTGCTAGCACAGACCTATTGCTGGAACGCCAAGACAATTCTACTACAACAGCAAAAGCATGAGACACCAGGCTGAACTCTAAGTAATCTCATGCACGAGGGAGAGGAGCGTGATGAGCGCTGTTCCTGACGCTCGAACCCCAGTCGCTCTCAGTTAGCTCCCCCGTAACACTGCTCTTTATTGTGGTTACATGAATATGCATAGGTTCATTAACATATGACGTCATACACAGGCATGCATGCGAACAAAGAGTACCATCTGTGCATATGTGTAGGTATGTGTGTGTGTGGGGGGGGTGACCCTGTGAAGACTCCCCAGACCTGCTGGTGCCAGGAGTCCAGCGGTCCACCTAAACAAAGGGCTCTTATACTTAAACAGAAACAGAGTAGGTGTCCTCCTACACCATAAATCAGTAAGAGAAGGTATGACCTCTCTCATGACCTTAGGCTGTATGTGCATGCCAGAGCACTCTGGCACAGAGTCTTTGCAGACTGCTAAGGATCAGACATCCTGTCAATATGCAATCGTTTATATAACTCTAAGCATATATGAGTATACATTTCTAAGCATAAATGACAATCAACAATATAAACCTAACAATGAAGCTCTTCAAGTATTAGATCATTGAAAATCTTCAGGACCAGACTTAATAGAGTCTTACTTTGTGAAACTGGCAGCTGATTTTGTGGCGTCTCACAACACGTTTCAACCTCACACTGGATACGAATGAAATTCCCTCAGTATGGAAATCAGCTTTTGTTGTTCCTCTATTAAAAGGGGGCGACCCAGCAGCGTTAACTAATTACAGACCAATATGTAATCTATCTGTGCTGGCCAGAGTTCTTGAAGCTCTTGTGTGTGAGCAGTTAAAGGAGCACTTGATAAGAAACAACACTGTGCCTCCCTTTTTATTGATTTGTCAAAAGCATTTGACACTGTTGATCGTTGTATTTCAAAACTTAGACTCTTCCAGTCAGGACTCTGAGAGCAGTGGATGGTTCTCAAACGACCTCAGTAACAGGACTCAGTGCATTAAATCTGACGGTCTATGTTCTGACTTTGTTACAGTGCCACAGGGTTCTGTATTAGGTCCCCTTGTATTTATCATTTACGTAAACAATCTTAGTCTACATGTGCCAGATGCAAACTTGCACTTCTATGCTGATGATACAGTTATTTACAGCTGTGGTTCAACTCTTGTCCAAGCCATCGACTCCTTGCAGAAAGCCTTTTCTGCTGTCCAGCACTCATTACTTCAGCTTAAACTTCTCAACGCAGACAAAACAAAGCTCATGTTGTTTTCTAAATCAAGGAGATGAGCCCAAACAATCCCATCAGTAACCACTCTTGAAGGTAATAAAATAGAGTTGGTTCACACCTATAAATATCTGGGAATCTTAATTGATGACTCGCTCACCTTCAAACCACATGTAGAGAATCTTGTGAAAAACCTGAAGTTAAAACTGAGATTTTATTTTCAAAATAAGTTGTGTTTCTCTTTTAATACAAAGAAGCGGCTTGCTGCTGCAACATTCTTGCCTGTGCTGGATTATGGTGATATTCTATATATGAATGCTTCTGCTCAGTGTCTTCGAATGGTTGATTCTGTGTATCGTGCTTCTCTGAGGTTCATCACTAACCGTAAATTTCAGACTCACCACTGTGAGTTATACTCTCAGGTAGGACGGCCTGCTTTGGTAAGTCGGAGGAACTCTCATCTATACAGTTTTATATATAAGGCGATACTTGGGTTGCTGCCTTCTTATATATGTTCCCTGCTTGCAGTGAAACGTGCTGGTCGGTATTCTCTTCGTCCGCATGGTTACTTGTTGCTTTCTGTTCCATTTGCCCGAACTGAACTTGGTAAAAGAGCTTTTGTCCATTCAGCAGCCTCAGCTTGGAACAAACTGCAGAAGGAAAATGACTGAATTCATTTCATTAAGTGCTTTTAAATCTAAACTACGAATCCTTGAGGCCAAGTCCATAACATGCAACTGTTTCAATTAGATTTTATTGTCGTTTTAACTATTTTTTTATTTTTATTTGAATTTTATTGAATTTTACTGAATTTTATTGAATTTTATTGAATTTTATTTTATTTTATTTATTTATTTATTTATTTTTTCATTTATTTTTCCATGTGTGTTGTTGCTGCCTGTGTTTAAAGGAGTCATACTGTGAGACACCTGCTGCTGCCTATCTTGGCCAGGTCTCCTTTGAAAAAGAGGTTTTTAATCTCAGTGGGATCTTCCTGGTTAAATAAAGGTTAAATAAAAATAAAATACGTTTTCACTGCTATGCAGATGACACCCAGCTCTATCTGTCCATGAAGCCAGATAACACACACCAATGAGTTAAACTGCAGGAATGTCTTAAAGACATCAAGACCTGGATGGCCGCTAACTTTCTGCTTCTTAATTCAGATCAAACTGAGGTTATTGTACTCGTGTTAGTGTTTAGTGAGTGCTGAAGGAGAACCCAAATGCAGACACAGGCAGGCAGAAAAAAAGGCGAGGAAGAAAACTCACATACACAATAATTAGCAACGAGAGACAAACAAAGGCTTCTCAAAAAAGCTCAAGAAATCTAAAATCCCCGAATCTAAAAAGAAATAACAAACACAAAACAATGGGTCCGCACCCTAAAAAGACACTTCCTCTGGATTGCATTACACTTGGCTTTTTCTCAGTTGGGATCTGACAGATAGCCAGCCCAAATAACACAGACATATCACAACATTTTAAAGCTACCCCACAAAGTGGGAGAAACGTTTCATCACTCATGCATGAACAGAATCCACTCTTTGGGGTTTGCTTACCTGGATTACCTGGAGTATCAGCATATTTTAAAGCTACATTTCTTTTGCTGTATGGATTTAGGAGCACCATCATGTTGGATTACTTGCTCTAGAGGTTGGTAGGAGCTGTGCTTTGAACTGTATGTTTCCTCCATTCGTTTTTTGTACTAACATAAGCTGACTGTGTGGAAATACTGGGACCTGGTGTGATCATAAAACTAGGTCCTGATTGGCCATCCTTTGTGAGAATGTCTTGCATCCTTTTATCCTTAAGCATTTGAATGGTACACAAGAACATCTATGAATACATTTTCCAAACTGTCAGACTTGTTTATTTTTTATTTTGGTATCTTCAGACATTTGGACAAGGTCTTGCTAATCATAACTATTTACCCCCTCACAGATGCCACCAAGATCACGCTGGCCCCTTCTAATGCCGACATAAATCAGGGCGAGAATGTGACGCTCCAGTGCCATGCCTCCCATGATGCAGCTATGGATCTTACCTTCACATGGTCTCTCAATGGTGTCCTTTTGGACCTGGAGAACTCTGCTGGGCCTTACCATCGGGTGGAGGGGGTGAGTCCTATAATGTTTTTGCTGAAAAGAAGGTTCTTGCGAAGATACTGCAGCTTGCCTACCAATCGGAAGGATGGTCGATCGATCTCCAGCTCCTCCTGTCTCTGTGTCAAAGTATTCCTGGGCAAAATACTGAAGCATGAGTGTGTATGCTTGGATGTATGTGACTTGTAGTAGAAAGAACTCTGAGTATTTAAATGGAGTGCTATATTAGTACCAGTGCAGGTTTGAAAGCCTGCAGAAAATTCTGATTTGGTAACTTCTATCATTCACTCTTGAGACTGTGATATTTAACTTTTAGCTTCATCAAGGTTTCAAGACACTATCTCTACTTTCAAGATTAGGCTTCAAACTTTCCTTTTTGCTAAAGCATATAGTTAGGGCTGGACCAGGTGACCCTGAATCCTCCCTTAGTTATGCTGCAATAGACGTGGGCTGCCGGGGATTCCCATGATGCACTGGGTGTTTCTTCTTCACTCACTATGTGTTAACAGACCTCTCTGCATTGAATCATACCTGCTATTAATCTCTGTCTCTCTTCCCCAGCATGTCTTTATCCTGTCTTCCTTCTCTCACCACAACCAATCACAGCAGATGGCCCCGCCCCTCCCTGAGCCTGGTTCTGCCGGAGGTTTCTTCCTGTTAAAAGGGAGTTTTTCCTTCCCACTGTCCCCAAAGTGCTTGCTCATAGGGGGTCATATGATTGTTGGGTTTTCTCTGTATGTATTATTGTAGGGTCGACCTTACAATACAAAGCACCTTGAGGCGACTGTTGTTGTGACTATATACATAAAATTGAATTGAGTTGAACTTAGACAGCACAGAAAATAGCAGCACAAATTTCAGTTTTGAGTTTTTATTGGTGCTTTAGGCTAACCCTGTGCCATGGCGAGTAGCACTGTTACCTCGCAGAATGAAGGTCCTAGGTTCAAATCCGTCATCTGCCTGGAGTTTGCATGTTCTTCCCGTGTTTGTGTAGGTCCTCCTTTTGGTAGCTAGCTTCTTCCCACAGTCTGAAGACATGCCATTAGTAGTTAGGTAATAGGTGAGTCTAAATTTCCCATGAGTGTGAATGGCGTTGTGACAAACTGGTCACCTGTTAGCTACCTGTCCTCAGTGAGGAGAGCTTTAAAAGCAGAGCCAAAGGTGATTGGTAAAATCAGATTTAAACCATTCCAGTGCAGTCCCTCTGATGCCCACTAAGTCCTACAGCCAGGAGATAAGGACACCATAATACATGATATCAAAAGCAGAACCGAGGTCTAAAAGTACTAAAACAGCAGATTTCGCGGAGTCAGTAATAGTTAAGAGGTCATTTCAGAATTTTAATTGCTGTGATGTGCTTTCCATCTTGATGCATGCTCAGTCATCCATGTAACAAAGAGCTGATTCTGTTCATCAGGGCGTCGCGTTTTCACTCATCAGGTGGCTTCTTCAGTCTCAGCTGACTGCAGGTTTCCAACCTTATAAACAGGACATTTGCACAGTGACTGAAACCAGTCCTTTGAAGGAACAATGGGCTGGGAGGTCAGTTTCACGATCAATCATATGCAGACGGTGAGTTTTCCTTCAGTAAGGGGGGACATTGATGATGTACTGTAAACCAGTGCATATGGATCAGCTTGACACATCCACAGAAGCACAAACTGGGTGTCATCAGATGCAGTGCCCAGTGAAGCAGAAGAATATCACATCAAGTAAATGTAGTTATCCCAGCTGGGAGGGCACCCAACGAAAGCTCCAGGCCGTCCAGGAGAGAAGGACAACTGCTGCCTAAGAGAAAACCCTTAGTGATCCCTTGTAGCCCCTTTTCCAGTCGTACATACTCAGATTGCTTGGATGAGTGACATTTTTTCAGGGCTAAATCCTCCCCTTGGCAAATTCTCGCTGTCACCATATCACCTGTCCCGAATTCAAGATCCAATTTAGGATAGGCTTTCAATTAGAACCTGCAAGCTTCTATTTCTGTTCATAATGTTCCATGGCCACATTTCAAAGCTCATCACTAAAGAAATATATAGGTAGGAAATGTGTGCCTTTGGTGTTTTCAGCTCCTCTTTTCCACAAATGGACCGCTGACCAGCAGTCCATCCTGTTTCTGTGTTTTCTCTTTTTCTACGTATGGTTTCTGCTTTTCCTGTTCATAAGGCACTCAAATCTTAAAGTCAGGGTAAGTCAACATAAAGCTGGCATTCAAGATGGTGTTCTCAAAGTCTCGTCTGTTTTAAGTCACATTTGTGCTCCTGTTAACAAGTGCTTCATCCTCTGAGCTGCATCAGCCTCCATCTCTTTATGCTGTCCATTCACCATCCTGGTCTCCAGAGGCCCTGCAACCTTCTCGCAGGCCCTCCTCTCTCTCTAGCCTTTCTGCAGACTCTCATACTTGCCTCTCTCCTGATCTATGCCAGCCCTCCAGCCTGGTCTCAGGCTCTCACACTCGCCCGCTTGCTTATCATGGAAACACAAAGACTTTAGATGCAACTGAAAAGCCTATTAAACCTTCCTGCAGAGAGATTTTCCAGGTGATGCTATTTCTGAGAATTGATTGGTCAGTAGGCGGTGATTTCATGCCTAGCCTGCTCGTCTGAGTTTACACTGAAGTTACTGGGATAAGCCAAAATCCAGGCCTCTGGTCACACATGTCACACATCACACACACAAATGAATCCAGATAAAAGAAAGAGATCCACTTGTTTCTCCAATTAAATGCTAGCAAACACTGCATGTAGCTTCAGTATTTGTATGTGGGATAAAGTCTAAATAAATAGGTTACACACACAGATCTATGAAGGATGCAGTGAATGTTAGTTTGAGCTTTGAAGTATTTGTGGATAATCATAATAAAAAAGGAATATCACCAGAATTGCACCATAATCCTTTTTTTTAAACAGGGCTTTGATCGTGAAACGTGTGGTGGAAGTTTAATTAACAGAGTCCACAGACACGGTCAGCTGTAATCGACACCTTTATTCTGGTGTGGGTGAGAGCGAGTGGGCCTTCAGCAGGGCGCTGCTACGCTGGTCCCCCCCAAGGTGCCAAGAACAAAAGGCTCCACCATCTGTTTAACCCGATACACGGTGCCCGGATGTCTCCAACTGTCTCACGACCGTGTGCAATAAACACATATGTGATATAATCAATAAATAGGTATTTCCATCACACAGATGTGCAGTGACCCAGTCTGTTCAGTGTTTGGTTCACAGCTCGGCAGCTTGTCTGAAACAAGCGTCACAGAAAACTGCTGCTCCATGAAAATGTAGTTTCACCTGAATTTATTTTGTAAAGAAACCAAAATTCCAAAACACTGAAAGAAACTATAATAATAAATAATAATACATTTTATTTATAGGCGCCTTTCAGACCCTCAAGGTCACCTTACAGTAGCACGTAAACAATACCATAAAAAAACATAAGAAAAATGTATATATAGCAAACATGGCAGATAAAATTTAGACATAAACAGTCATAAAAGTATAAAAGCAAATATAAAAACTGAGCAAGGTAAAAATGGCCTAAGACAGATCAGGTGTATGCAATTCTAAACAGATGGGTTTTGAGTAGTGA
The DNA here is from genome assembly GCF_051167445.1 of Perissodus microlepis. NCBI lineage: Eukaryota > Metazoa > Chordata > Actinopteri > Cichliformes > Cichlidae > Perissodus > Perissodus microlepis. The sequence goes on from NC_140465.1 coordinate 2,046,079, forward strand.
TTTAAAAGTGGTGAGACAGTGTGTGGTCCGGAGAACAAGTGGAAGTGCATCCAAAGTCTCGGGGCAGAACAACTAAAGGCTCTGAGTCCAGTGGTAGTCAGGCGAGCAGGTGGAACTGACAGAAGGGAAGCTGAAGAAGAGCGGAGTGTACAAAGGGGCGAGTATGTGTGGAGAAGATCGGATAGATATGGAGGAGCGAGGTTATGAAGCGCTTTGAAAGTGAGAAGCAGGATCACGTAATTGACACGGAGGTGAACTGGGAGCCAATGGAGCTGTTTAAGAACAGCTGTTATATGTTCAGTGGATCTAGTTCTGGAAATAATACGAGCAGCTGTGTTTTGAACCAACTGCAGTTTATGGAGGGATTTATGAGATTTATTTAGAGAAGAGAATTACAGCAATCCAGACCAGATGTGACAAGAGCACTGACAAGTATGGCGGTACTGTGTGGTGTGAGTGAGGGACGAAGACGGTTAATATTACCGAGATGAAAGTGATATTATTTATATGTGCTGTGAAGGACAGAGTGCTGTCGAGGATGACACCAAGACTCTTAACCTGAGGGGAGGGCGTGACATCAGAGTTATCGATGGATAACGAAAGACTGGTTGGAACTGTAGTCAGTTTTGATCTGGTGCCTATTAAAATGAATTCTGTTTTATTGCCATTAAGTTTAAGAAAGTTGTGAGTAAACCAGACCTTGATTTCACTTAAACAGTCAGAAATGGATGTGGGTGGGAGAGTAGCTGTGGGTTTGGAGGATAGGCAGAGCTGGGTGTCATCTGTGTAGCAGTGAAACTGGATGTTATGCTTCCTAAAAATATTACCTATGGGTAGGAGATAGATGATAAAAAGTAAAGGACCCAGGACAGAGCCTTGGGGTACACCGGAATTAACTGGAGTAGATACTGATCTGTGAGGGAGTAACTGAACAAACTGTGAGCGGCCAGAGAGATAAGAAGTAAACCAGGCGAGTGCTGTACCATTGATGCCAATAGATGCTAATCTGTGAAGGAGGATGCAGTGGGAGATAGTATCGAAAGCTGCTGTAAGGTCAAGGAGAATGAGGATGGATATAAGTCCAGAGTCAGCTGCAAGCAGAAGATCATTGGTGATTTTTGCTAGGGCTGTTTCTGTGCTGTGACATGAACGGAAGCCGGACTGAAACTGTTCGTACGAGTTATTTCCAATGAGATGATGATGAACCTGTGCAGCCACTATCTTTTCAAGAATCTTTGCTAGGAAAGGGACATTTGAAATTAGCCTGAAATTTTTTAGATTGGAGGGATCTGAACCGTTCTTTTTCAGTGTTGGGGTTATTATTGCAGTTTTAAGAGAAGAAGGAACAGAACCAGATATAAGAGAGGAGTGTACGATATTAGCAATCAGTGGGGCAAGAGACGGGAATGAGAGTTTGACAAGATTAGCCGGCAGTGGATCAAGTTTGCACGATGATGATTTTAAGTTAGTAATTATGGAAGATAGCTGAGTTATTGTGGGACTCAGCTATCGTGGCTCAAGAGTTGGGTGTTCGTCTTGTTATCGGAAGGTTGCCGGTTCGAGCACCGGCTCGGACAGTCTTGGTCGTTGTGTCCTTGGGCAACACACTTCACCTACCGTCTACTGGTGATGGCCAGAGGGGCCGATGGCGCGATATGGCAGCCTCGCTTCTGTCCCAGGGCAGCTGTGGCTACGGCTGTAGCCTCCACTAGTGTGTGAATGTGAGAGTGAATGAATAGTGGTATTGTAAAGCGCTTTGAGGGGTCCCGAAAAGCGCTGTATAAATGCAATCCATTATTATTATAAGTTCAAAATTGGACAGAGAGGATGACAGCTGAGAAGGACAAAAAATGCAGAACAATTGATCATATCACAGCACGAGGGCAATTGTTGATGAAGATTCTCAATCTTGGTGTAAAAAAATCCATAAATTTGTTGCAAACTGCGGCAGAGTGTGCATGTATGGCAAAGGTATCTGGGGGTTTAACAATATTATGCAATGTAGAAAACAAAGTGTGAGTGTTTCCTTCAGCGGATTCAATAACAGAGGTGTAGTAGGCAGATTTAGCATGATGAATAGCTTCTTTATAGTGTTGTATATGACTGAGATACATGTCCTTGTGAATAGTAAGTCCTGTTTTCCTGGAGAGACGTTCTAGGCAGCGTCCAGTAGCTTTAAGTTGGCGAAGTTCAGATGAGTACCATGGCGCAGAGCGAGAGAAAGAAACAGTTCGAGTTTTTTGGGGAGCCAAGGTATCTAAGAGGTTGATAGGTTCATTGTTATAGTGAGATACCAGGTCGTCTATGGAAGCAGAGCCATCAATGGTAGGTAAGTTATTAATGCCATGGGAAAGAGCTGATAGATCAATGCCCCTAATATTTCTAAAAGTAATTGAGCGGTTTTGTTTATTTTTGTATAGTGGGAGACTAACACTGAATAAAACTAATTTATGGTCTGAAAAATGCCAATTCAGCACAATTCTTAGGGGTGACACCAATGCAGCAAACAAGATCCAAAATGTGTCCTGTGGAGTGGGAACGTCCATATATTGGTGTAAGCCAAAATTGTCCAGACAGGATATAAAATCTCTTGTGACTGAGTTTGATGTGTTGTCCATGTTAAAATCGCCCAGCAGTAGTTATATTTGGAGATAAGAGCAGGGTTTCAGCGAGAAAGTTAGAAAAAGCAGTTAAAAAGTCAGAGTTGATTTTAGGTGGACTGAACTGCTATAGGCGATCTAGTTTATTTTACTTCATTAATGAATATAACGGTGGCATAATTCACAGTATCTGACAACAGGCCAGCAAGGTATAGGCTTTTAAATGAGATTAATGTCTATTTCACGTCCCTGCTCCTTATATTTAACTGTTTCATGTAAGTTGATGTAATAAGATGTTGCTATAAAGGTCTAGCTCACCTTGCGGCTCTTTAGTCCTTATACTGCGGCTCCGCGTGGTTTGGGAAAAGTATTTAGCTGAAGTGTATTTTATTTATGTTAGTTCTTTTTTAACTTGTAGTTCTAAATTGGAAGATTATTGTGATATTAAAATATAAAAATAAAATTATATTCTATTATTTTTTTTCTCAAAATAAGCGTCACACTTGCGGAAGCTGGTGTACCCGCCAAAACGCCTGCATTTATCGAGACTTTCAACCCCAGGTAGGTAAATTATGGATCTTCGGATCCACATTATGTCAGCAGCTGTTCTCCACCATGAACTATGTTAAAAACAAACGCCGCTCACGCCTCACAGATGACAGCTTACAGTCCTGTAAAGATGAAAGTGACTTCGTACAGCCCCGACCTGCAGACGCTGTGTTCAGAGGTTCAGGAGCAGAAGTCCCGTTGTAAACATATCACGGCAGACCCGACGATGTTTGCATGAACACGCTTTACAGCTTCTCTTTATTGACCACTTTTCACACACGGCTGCTGACACACACAGCCGGCTGTAGCTTTGCAGCTCACAGCCCGACACACACCAACAACAACACAACAGCACAGACGTTAAGGCGGCGAGGCGTGATCGCGGGTGCCGCTCAGGTGAGTCCGCCTCCCCTGCAGCGGCGCTGCAGACCACGCCCCGCCACACACATTAACCAGGTAAAATACATATTTAGGCAGAATTCTGCAAATATCTATTTTTTATATCTTTTTTTTATATATATATATCTTTTTTCCACATTATTTTTTAAAAGCCAGGTCAAGGCTCCAAAAGCCCAAAGGAGATATAAGGGTGGCGGCTCACAACAGTTTTTGTTTGCTGGATCATTTTAGTTCAGCTTTCCTTTTGTTATGTTTGTTTAAGAGTTCAAAATGTGTTAATTACATAAATAAAATGTAATTTTCTCTGTAGCACTTCATGGATTTCATAAGCAACACACCTTAGTTGTTCACACAAAGCATAAAGGTAAAAAACAATATATACAGTGTTATCTTCATTTTAGATGTCAGAAAGTATTTGCGGCTCCCAGAGTTTTCTTTTGCGTGGAAACCGGCTCCAAACGGCTCTTTGGGTCTTAAAGGTTGTGACCCCTGAACTAGCTTAAAACTGGCTGCAGTGTCTTGGCTAGCTATTGTCAGGGCTAAGGATATGCTGCATACCTAGCTGTTCTTTAGCATGTTTAAGTTCCAGTTTCATTGAAGCTTTTGAATGCACATGACCTGAGCACTGAAGAAATAGCATGTTTTCCTCATAATAAATATGTTCTTTGTATTAAACCTCCAGTACCGATATCACTTATCCAGTCGCTTTCCCTCAGCTTTCACTCTGGGTTCTTGGTCTGTGCAGATGCTTGCAAAGAACTGAAGTTGTGTTATCAGCATATGCAGTTGTTTCGGTCCTGGATGCTTTCCCACGTTTTTTATCTCGTCCGTTTGCACAATAAAAATAAATGTCCATGTCCACGTTCTGGACTGCGTCACTGTTTTTCTCCTCTGACACCCGAAATGAAATCAGCTGATCAGAGTGAGAGCGCAAGAACTGATAAGTGGGAATTGGACTACTGGGAACCAGTTTTCTTCAAGAATCCGATTCCCCAAATATACTCAGAATGACCGAACTGCACTTAGACTCATTAGTGTGAATGCTTGTAAAAGCATTCACAGTATTGTTCTTCTAATCTTTATTATTCCGTTTTATCTATTCCGTACGTTTTTTGTACTCTATCTCCTTCAAAACCGTTCAACTTAGAAAAACCATTCAAACACCATTAGATTCCTCTTCTTTTGGACATGACTGCTTCTATTTTTCTCATTTTTAACATTTATATTTTTAAAATTATTCAACTTTATTCAACAAAAATTTCCCATGTATTTCAATGGAGAGACCCTTCAAATTCTCATTCAACTTACTCCTCTTTAAACTGTATCTACTTCCACATACATTGACGTAGAGCCTCCATTCAAACTTTAAAACGAAGACAAGACATTCAACTATTCAACTTGTATTTATCTTTTCAATATCTATTATACTTTTTCTTCAGTTCCAGTTTAAGTTTCATCCTTTTTTTTCAGCCGTTTCAGAGTTTATAATGGGTGTGTATGGGACGGAATGTTGCCGCTAGAGTGAGACAGCTCAACTGCTAGAGTGAGAGGAGGGGGGGAATTTATCTTAAAATATTTTCTTAAAACTGCTGCTGTGTCCGCAGCGTTTGCTCTACAAGTATGATTTTACCCTCAAAACGTAGCCATCGCTGTACTCTTTCATCCAATGTGTTTATTATTGTAATAGGTGTTATGGTTCTTTCATAAATGTCACCAATGCACAGCCTCCTCCTTCCAACTCTTCCATAGACTCTAATGTTAAAATGGCTCAGAAGGTTCGTTTGAAAATCAGAAGTACATGGTGTCTTTCCACTGTCACTACGTCCATATAATAAACTCCACAGGCATGAAAACTGAGAATTCAGTAGACTAGACATTGCTGTCGCTCACGGTGAAAGAATTTCGTCAATACGACTTGTACTTTTCATTTGGGAGCGATTTGTTTCGGCCTGACTTTTCTGTTCATTTTAAGCAGCAAAAGTGAGGCGCATGTCTGTGTCCGTGTGTATGGAGCCATTGGGTGCAGTCACTATAGCAACCAGGCTCACACCCGCCTGCTTAACGAGCTCTGCCTGCCACTGTGCCAAGATTCATCTTAAACACTTCTCTTTCAACTGCTGCTGTGTCCACAGTGTTTGCTCTACAGCCATCATTTTACCCTCAAAACGTCGCCAATGTTGCTCTCTTTTCAACACCGTGTTTTTCAAAGCTCAGACTTTTAAATTTTTTAAACTGTGTGGATCCAAGCGGAGGGATCACATTTTAGTCATTCAGTGATTCAAAGAATATGAACTTTTAATATTCATTCAGATGTTTTCTGACTCTAAATGTTCTTTTCTCATTTCTTAGGTTTTTCTAATTTACAATTAAAACATTTTCAGCTTTTTCTTCTGTGTAACCTTCAGCTTTTAGCAGTTCAGCACTTTTGTTTTCAGGTTAAATTCGGGTTTTTTTTTTTATCTCATTCAAAATTTTTAACTCAAAATTCAGCAATTAATTCATTTCAGTGCATACATTCAGATTCAAGCATTCACACTGCAGTTTCTTCAGAAAATGCACTTTCTAGTTTCATTTGTTTTCTTTCTCTCTCTGTGTGTGTGTGTGTCTGTGTGTGTGTGTCTGTGTCTGTGTGTGTGTGTGTGTGTCTGTGTGTGTGTGTGTCTGTGTCTGTGTGTGTGTGTGTCTGTGTGTGTGTGTCTGTGTCTGTGTGTGTGTGTGTGTGTCTGTGTGTGTGTGTCTGTGTCTGTGTGTGTGTGTCTGTGTCTGTGTCTGTGTGTGTGTCTGTGTGTGTGTGTGTCCTTTCAGAAGGAAAACACTGGTGACCTGTTGATTGTGAGGGCTCAGCTGAGCCAGGCGGGGACGTACGTGTGCACAGCTCAGACTGTGGTGGACAGCGCCGCAGCCTCAGCTAAGCTGGTGGTTCGAGGTAAAACAGCTGTCCTCTGATGTCATACTCTCACTACTCTGCATTTACATAATAAGGCCTGTTTTTGTTTTGCTATATAAAGCCCTTTGAGGTGACTGTTGTTGTGATTTGTATAAATAAACCTGAATTGAACTGAACATAGATTATAATGCTTGTGAGCATGAGTTTTAGACCACACTCAGGATATTGCCAAGCATTACCTGTGAGGGTCCCGTCTATGGACTCGTGTGATGTTTAGTTTGTGTTTAAGCTAACACTGCATGGGAAGACAGCTTCAGGGCAAAGAGACTCATATGATAGCTTTCTGTTTTAATGAAAGCAAATGTAATTAAACTCTAAAGACAGCACTTTATTCTATGCACTTGAGCATTTGATCTACCTTTCATCACATGTGAATCCAATCAGAATCCTAATAAACTCAGAACTTGTGTTTATTAAAGGCAACTCAAAGGTTTGGAAAGCTGCTGGACAAGAATAATCACAGAACAATGATAAGATAGGCAGTCACACAAAAGCAAGAAGATAATAGGAGGTGGATTTGTAAAGGAGAAAAGGGATCACAGGTTTTACTGGGGAGTAGCTCAACCTATACAGCTGTAATAAGTCTGGAGTTAGCATAGCGCCTCCTGGTGTTAAAGTAAGGATTTGGCATCTACGTAGCAGTAGGCAGACATCTGACATTTTGTGACGTGTGTTATGGTAAACCAACCTTTACTACTTTACTCTGTCGATGTGGAGATTGTGTCATATGTTTAAACTTGTCTCTGGTTTGAACAGGACCCCCGGGACCTCCTGGAGGTTTGTTGGTGAGGAACGTGGCTGAGACATCAGTGGAACTCAGGTGGAGCTGTGGTTACGATAACCACAGTCCTATCGGCAAATATGTCATCATGGGCCGCTCTCCTCTGTCGTCTGAGTGGAGGAAGATGAGGACAGGTGTGTGTGTCTTTAACCATACACCTGAACAAAAGGAGTATTCTTGTTGTGCTTCTAGTAATAACAAAAGCACAGTAATAACACTACCAACAATACAATGATAACAAGAATGCAGCAAAAGGATTTCATTCTCACGGAGTTTTTATCGATTGTTCTACGATGTCAGACTGATGTTGGTGTTCTCAGCTTTTTCATCAGATTCCTGCTCAGAGACTCAGTCAGTCAGTAGCACACACTCCAGCCTCTCCAACATTGTTATAAACAGTGTTGGGACTAACGCGTTATTAAGTAACGCGTTACAGTAACTACGTTATTATTGTGGTAACGAGCACGGTAACTAGTTATTATGCCAAATTCAGGAACGCGTTAGTCGTTACTGGGATTTAGATAGGCTCGTTATTCGTTACTTCGTGTGGTGGCTATCGCGGAGCTTCCACAGATTCAGTAACATTAGCAAGTGGTGGAGGCCAGCAGGTGGATGAAGGAAAAGGGAGGCAAGAGGAGAGACCCGAAGCGGCCGCCCATCCGAGTGTCAGGTGAACTGAACTTCAGGTAAGAAGTTATGACCTGCAGTCTATCTGGGTCAGATATAAACCAAGTTTAGGTGGAGTTTATTTTTGTTGTGCTGACTTTTTCGTACTGCGTGCTAGCTAGCATGACGGGGTTTCTATACAGCTGGGTGGTGCTATGTTACTGATGTTGAACTTTATTTTGTTCATACGGTTAATTATTAGAGTTGCCAACCGTTCCCTAAAAAACGGAACCGTCTCATATTCAGAGAAATTATTACGCGTTTCGTATTTAGGTGAAAAGGAACAGTTTGTCCCGGACTTCAGCTACAATGAAAAAGACACAAAGCTGGATTTATTCTGTGTCTTTGCTGCACAGCTGCCTCTTCTTCTCTCATTCTCTCCCCTCCCTCTCCTGTTGCTACTTTAATCATGAAACTGATCAATGATCAGCTGATCGGCTCTCTTGTTTATTTATCGTCCGCTTTGCGCCAGAAAGAGGAAACCAGCGGATGTCACGTTAAACAACAACAGCACGTTTGATCAGCCGTTGTTAGAATTTATTTAATATTACTTTCTAGTATCAGCTGATGTTTGCTGGAGCCACAGCTGTAAAGCTGCTGGTCATGATATCGGTTTGGATATGTGGTGAGAAACATGAAGATGAAACCAGGAGATGTCCTTACTGAATCATCAGAGCTGAACAGGTGATGGAGAAACAGGTTTACCTTTTAGGTGACATGAATGAGTTGAAGTTATGAACTGTTTCTGAGAGACAAATAACACCAGGATCCTTTTCTAAGTAGCTGACAGCTGGTAACTGTGCAGGGGCGGGTCTAGGAAAGTGTTGCCAGGGGGGCAGGTAGGACATTAACAGGGAGAGGGGGGCACAAAGAAATACTTTCTTATTCTCATTTAAAATGTCTCGCTTTTAATAAATAATTATCTGAGTCTTACAACAAACGATTGATAGATTGATACATATATACCATCAAGACAGTGTACATCACTGTCACAACAGTGTTTGTTTTCATTCAAAGGCTTTATGATTTTTGCTATAATGGTGGGCCGGTCTCTAGTCAAAATGCCCGGGCTGATTTTTTGTCCCAGTCCAGCCCTGTATGCAGCTCATCTGCAGTCTGGTGTTTCCTACATCTTCCTATTCGGAAGGCAGAATTTCTGAGTGCTGAGTACAATCAAAGCACCACGACTGCAGTTTTTGTGTTGGATGTAAAAAGCGCATATGACGCTGTAACGTAGGCTAGAATCATGGCGGTGGTAAACGACGGTCCAGGCGTGGGATTTCTCTCGTGGAAATATGCACATTATTTTTTCCTTTGGTAGGTGGCACAGTGCACTTATGGCAAGTAAGCAAGCTAGAAGACTGGCACTCTTGCTGGGTATCCAGTTAGCAACACATTAACAAGAGAAGTCTGAGTAAAACCAAAGTTACTTTCCCTAGTAACTAGTTACTTTGAAAGTAACGAGTAACTTGAAGTAACTGAGTTACTTTTGATGGAAGTAACTAGTAATGTAACTAAGTTACTAATTTAAAGTAACTTACCCAACACTGGTTATAAATAACTCTGTTTTCTCTTCTGTATTTATCATTTATCAGATCTTGTAGCTGACACACTGAGATGTTTGTCAGGACAGTTTTTACTGGAACTAAAAACTGTTAGAATGAAAGGTATACAGCCCTGAATCACATGCGTACAGTCACATACAGACACTTTATATTTTAAGGTAAAGACCCAGAGAAAAACCCCAACAATCAGATGAGCCCCTGTTAGCAAGCCCTCCGTGACGACAGCAAGGAAACCTGCAGCAGAGCCCGGCTGAGGGCAGACTCACACTGTGAAACAGGGAATAATGCTGAAGATGAAACTCAGACTGATGTGTAGACGTACAGGACGAGTGAAGATGGTGGCGATTCAAACATGTTGCTGTCCGTCTGCATGTCAGACTTCTTTAACACCTGCACGTTTCTGATTGAAGCGCATACATGAAACCTGTACAGCATTAGTATCAGTATACTTACACACTCATCAGGTCGGGTTGTTATTAAAGTGAACTGGGTGTGTCTGTGTTCATACATTAGCACAGTGTTGGTCAGTAAAACTTTCCTGTCAGTGTTTTTGATTGAAATAAACGTGTGCTTCCTCACTGTGCACCAGATCCAGTGAACATTGAAGGAAACGCAGAGTTAGCTCGTGTGACAGGACTGATTCCCTGGACGGATTATGAATTCCAGGTTATCGCCAGCAACATCTTGGGCAGTGGAGAGCCTAGCATGCCTTCCCACATCATTCGGACACTGCAAGCAGGTAAGTTGCACATTTGAGGTAGTTTAGACAGCTGTTCATGAACCAGATGTTTACATCAGAACCAGTGAGGGTCATCTGCCACTTTAGTAATGCTATTACTGGTTCGGACCCCCTTTTGCCTTCGGCGCTGCCTTAGTTCTTTCTGGCACAGGTTCACCATGGTTCCTTTGGCCCATCCTGATATCGTAGCATCTTGCAGTTGATTTGTCAGCTCCTGTCACATCCCAGAGGACCTCTGTTGGACTGAGATCTGGTGTTACATCATTTGTGTGAAATGAACGCACCCCACGTACTTTTCCTTTCCGTCACTCTGACGTCGGGGCAGTCAACATTTCAGCTGCTTCTCCACTCCACACTCTGCGGTCCACTCCAGCCCCAGCGTCACTGAAAAAGGGAGAATCTGATTACTGAGTGGCAGCAGCTGCCCTGCCAGGCACCCTGGCACTGCCCTCGAGCCTGCTGCACCACCCCTCCACTGCAGCGGAGCCAGAGACCCCCACCCCCACAGTTTGATAGGACCCAAGACAGGGAGTGTGAGGAGAAAAGTCTTAGGAGGCCCGTGGACGATGCCCCGTCACAGAGGGAATCGCGCCGGGGATCCCAGTACATTCTTTATTTATACTCAAACAAGCTTTCACAGCAATAGGTGTGGCATGTACAGAACTCAATAACATCTCCTTAAAAGGAGAGACCATTAACTTATCTGTTGAAACAGGAGGTAGCTTTTTGGCTGACACAGCACATTTTTCTGCACACAATGTCTCACTCCCTTTTCCTGCAATTGTCCAATTCACAAGCTCTTCTTCCTTTAAATGAAGCTACAAATAAACATAACACAAAACTCAAAATCTTTCAACATTCCCTCCTGTTGTAGCTGCATTTAAATATACAACAGATACATCAATGTGTTTCAGACACAGACCCTACATTGTGAGTGCTTTCGGTCTAGTCGTCATAAAATGTGTATCATTCAAACATAATCATTCATCACATTAGTTTCATACTCATCGTCTTCTCCTTCTTCCTCCTGTTGAATGTTTCTAAGTAATTGTAGAGCATTTGTCATGTTGTCAGAATGCACATTGTCTGGAATATAAGTACAACAAGTTGTATTAAACAAAACACACAGTCCGCCCTTTTCTGCCAAGATCATGTCCAGGGCAACTCTGTGTTGCATAACAGTTATTCTTATGGCATCAATTTCCTGATTTTGCTCTTTGTTGATGCTGGTCGATGCATTTAAAAACAGCCCAAAACGATAGTCCAATAGTCAGGAGGTCGCTGTGGTTTAGGACAATTCCTGAATATTGATAACCTAGACTGGCAAAGCTTGCTGCGCATGTCACTTGGGTCATGTTCATAGGTCTGCCATATAATGTAGCATGCTGTGTTGTAGCAGGTATGTGTGAGCATATATAACAATCTTTGCCTTCTGTGCGATTATATATGTATCTATACCAGGCGTTGTTCATCCAGGGATGGATGTGGTCCTGTGTCACTTTTCATTTGGCTTTTTCTCATTTAGTCATTCATTTGAATATTGTCGTTTGTCTGTTTTATGTCTGCAATCTCTGGCGAAATGCCCTTCCTTGCTATTATTAGTTTCAATACGTTAAAGATAAGTTCTAATGTAATTTTGCCTTTGTTTATTTTATTTTTGTACTTCTTATATTTATATCTATTCGGTGGGGTCTGTTTCCAACCTTTTTAAACTACTTTAAACTACTTTGATCTCTAGTTTTCACTTAATAAGGGATTATTATGTTCTTCCTGATATGGGTGAGTATATAACGGGTGGTGCTGCAGATGTGGCTGCAGGAACGGGTGGTGGTTTAATAAAAGGATTGCGAGGACCGCACAGTGTCTCGTCTTCTGGTTTTACTAAACTGGCAGTTAAGTTCTATTTTTCTGACTGTTTATCTTCTTTCTCTTTGTTTTCTTTTTTTTTTTTTTTTTTTTCATCTCGCCTAACTGCTTCTTCTCTCCGGGCCTGGAAATATTGTAATTCTTGCGTCCATTTTCCTTTCTTTTTTAAGTTTTTTGTTTATCCTATTCCTTTTAAAAGAGCTTCCTTCACTTGTGTTAATGCTCAGGGACTGCATTTTCCTTCCCAAATGGGACATTTGGTCTTTTTAGGATTTCTCCATCTTTGCACACTAATTTGTCCGGCGCCTGGACATTTTTTTTTTTTTTTTTTTTCTAACCTAACCACTGCTCGTCAGCAGTAAACTTGGTGGGCTGATTACCCATTAGGACAGAAACTGCAGAGCCTTCTCTGGTATGAGACTAATAGGAGTGGTTACTAACACGCCCTTCAACTCCACGCTATTCGTGGAGCGGTGTCAGTTTTATGAGACGGAACCCAACCGTTCTCCTTTGTCACCAGTACTTTGGCTACTGACAGGAAATAAAATAACAATAACAGTGAGAGTGATTCAGCAGCGTATTGTGCTGTTTAAATCAATTCACTCTCAACACACAGAAAACACAAACATTTACTACACAATCGCGCAGATCCTTTCGGCGGATCAGTCCTAAAAGACCTGTGCGGTGGGTGAGCCCTAATTTGAAATCCTTTCGGCGGATTACTCCTATTTTACACGTAGATCCTTTCGGCGGATCAGTCCTAAAAACCTCTAATTTGAAATCCTTTCGGCGGATTACTCCTATTTTACAGATCCGTGCAGTGGATCAGACTAATTAAACACTTTCGGCGGGTGAGACCTAAGTTCGTTTTACGCGAGTGTAAGTGAGTGGTTTCTTTACCTCCCCAAGATTGTCTGGCTATGTTGGAGGTCAGCCACTGGATCCCAGCGTCGTGGACCACTTGATAAGAACACCGGCCGGGACCCGAATTAACGTCCCCGGACTTTCACTCCTTCCTAGAGGAGGCTGTCGACAGACTTCGGTGCGGGCTCTCCACAACGGCAGGATACAGTGTAGATCTCTGTTTGGAGTCACAACAATACAGTTGTTGTATCCTTATCCGGCTCGGAGGACCAAGAAAATGTGAGGAGAAAAGTCTTAGGAGGCAAGAAACACAGACTCAGAGATTTTACATGTACATGGACGATGCCCCGTCACAGAGGGAATCGCGCCGGGGCTCCCAGTACATTCTTTATTTATACTCAAACAAGCTTTCACAGCAATAGGTGTGGCATGTACAGAACTCAATAACATCTCCTTAAAAGGAGAGACCGTTAACTTATCTGTTGAAACAGGAGCTTATCTGTTGAAACAGGAGGTAGCTTTTTGGCTGACACAGCACATTTTTCTGCACACAATGTCTCACTCCCTTTTCCTGCAATTGTCCAATTCACAAGCTCTTCTTCCTTTAAATGAAGCTACAAATAAACATAACACAAAACTCAAAATCTTTCAACAGGGAGCTAAATTCAAAGACAACCTGGAATTGAAAAAATGACGTGGAAAGCCAAAATGTCATCTAACTCAAAATGATAGTAGTTTATATGGCTTCCATGTGCTGTGTGTATGCCAATCCGGACATATTCCAAATGCCTGATGGTGTCCTGATCATCTGCTCCCAGGTCTGGACCATCACTGAGCTCAGGCTGGAAACTCTTAGGTATAGAAACATGTGCAAAAGATGTTGTGTTGGATTGAGGTGTGGTGAGCTTGGAGGCAAGTTCATTGTATCAATTCCTTCATCATCCAGGAAGTGCCTGCAAGCTCTCACATCCTCATGCACCAGGAGGAACCAGCGTAGGGTCTGACACTAGGTCCAAGGATTGAGCCGTTGCACTGTAGAGGTCTGTGCATCCTCCTCCCCGGACCATCAAACCGCTCACGTTAAACAATGTCACAGGCAGTAAAATACGCCCGTGTACAGCACCAGTTATTCATTTCATTAACACTGACGCATATGAAACTGATTAACAACCCACTCTCAAAGTTTCATTGATTTGATGCTATACTCTATTTTTTCTGAGAGTATATAAATACTAAAAAAGATTTGGTGTGTGGGTGCACTGTCTCTTGAAAGCAGTATTTTCCAGTTTTCAAAGGCACTTATACTACGGTACATTGATCCACACTCGTGGTTCATCTTGTGTCTTTGTCCTGTTGGCCCTCAGCTCCCACTGTGGCCCCGAGTGGACTGGGAGGTGGAGGAGGAGACCGTGATGAGCTCATTGTTACATGGACGGTGAGTGGAAAGGCCAAATGGGTTTTCTCTATTTTCCAAACAGAGCTGAATTTAGGTTTGTATTTTTTCAACGTTTTTCATTCATTCGTTAACAAATAGTCATTTTCTTTTAGTTTCATTCAAGTAAAATTTAATCTAGTATCAGTTTAGTTGTTACTGTTTCATTCTAGTGTTATGGGCCAGGTTATTGTCAGGTATTCCAGTACAAACAGATACTGTGATTTTAGAGGCAGTGTTAATGAGACCGGGGTGTTAATTGTCCACTCTTGGGCCAGACCCAAAACGGTGGTACAGAAAGTCAAATTAATCCCAGTGGATCTGCTTCTGTTCAAAAACCTGAGGATCATTTATTTGCACACTTATTTGTTTTGGTTTCATGTCGTTGGAATGACGTGGAGATGAGTAAAACCAGGAGTGGATTGATTTGTATCCCTCATCAATGAACTGAAGTACAAGATAAATTAGATTTTTGTATTCTTTCCCACTTTATTTTGATAGTTATAATACGTAACTACCAAAATAAAGTAGGAAACAGTATAAGACACATACAGAGATTCAATTAGACAGAAAGACAGAAACACGAGCAGTTAACCATGATCAGTACTGGAGATACTGTGATATCACTGTGATCATGATGGTGTTACTGGGACAGCTGGGGTTCAGACTTGGTGTGTGAGAACGTCTGAATTTGTCCTCCAGCCCATGGCCAGAGAATACCAGAACGGTGACGGCTTTGGGTACATCTTGGCGTTCAGAAAGAAGGACACATCATCATGGACAGAGGTGCGAGTTCCACGTGTAGAGTCCTCTCGACATGTTTACTACAACAGCAGTCTGGCAGCGTACACTCCCTTTGAAGTGAAGATCAAAGCTTATAACCGCAAAGGAGAAGGCCCGTTTAGCCAGGTTGCTGTGGTTCACTCTGCAGAGGAAGGTGAGTACCGCTGACGTTCAGCTAATTCCACTACAGTGTGATCACTGTGGCAGATATCATCCCCAGTGTCCGTCCGAACTGCTACTTTAAATGGCTGCTCTGATCGCATCACTGCTTTGTACAGAAGTAGTTTGTGGTGGATATGTTTGTGCACACGAAGATGTCGACTGTGGTTCACTGTAAACGTTGATCAGTGAAAAGCCTCTGAGCTCACCTGTACAGCATTCTGTTTAAATGACATGAATGAACCAAGAAACTGTTTCTTACTAAACACGTTTGTGGGGAACCACATGAGAAGCGTGCCAGGGTTCCTGTTTCCAGTTTAATCTGCTTCTATCATGAAACCAGTCCACCATCCCACCACATCCCAGCTGTAGAGCTGTTGAACACTGTTCAGATACTGTGTGACATTCAGTCAACAGCAGGTTGGTATTAAAAGCTGAATGTACTGGTTTCTACTCTACCAGAGCACTCTGAAGTGAACATCCAGTTTACCAGCAGCAGCATCTTGGCATGTTGGACTTAAAACACACACGAGGTAGTTAGGGAGGTGAAATACACCAGGTGATTACTCAGATAGGTAAAAGAACACAGAGACAAGACTGATTTGCACAGGAGACGCAGAGGACAAGAAACAGAAAGAACCTGATATCAAGAAAGCATCCATCCATTCTCCTCCACTCATCCTCATGTCTGAGTTTGTGGAGCAGGAATACAGAAACGCAGACGCGAGTGTACAGAGCTTGAACTGAAACCACCTCAGTAATGCAAAGACAAGAATCACTGGGTCCAGTAGAACGACAGAGCCTTTGCTAGTCACAGCCTCTGATAGCTGTTCATGGCTGACTGAAGTCTAGCCTAAAGAGGTCTCAAACTGTGGGAGTGCACCCATGCCTCTTTAACTTAGCTGCAAAGACTTTCTCATTATTACTGCAGTCTTGTTGCCAGTTCCAGCCGCGGTCCTGCCTCTGTTTACAGAGCTGACACTCAGTGTTTCTGAATAAACACTGCTAGAAGTCTCACCTGAATGTTTAATGAGGACATTAGCTGAAGCTCCCAACCTGCACGTTTACAATACATAATCACAACTATATAAGCTCAATTGGTTCTATATGTCGTTAGCAAGTTTACACATCTGTGTACTTAATTAAGACAAGACACAGTGGTGTGTACAGTCAGCTCCTACTTCACTTGCAGGTCCATACACCATTCTTATAATTAGAGACACGAGACAAACAACATTTCAGATCCATGCACAATGGAAGGCAGTGAGAGCACGGGGCAGGGATCAGTTTCCAGTGTTTCTGAAGATCATAAGAAGATTTCTAATGTAACTCCACCTGCAGTCTTTTCTGTAACCACTAGAGGGCAGCCATAGTTTTAGAAAGGTTCACAGTCAGTTCACTTACAACTTGACTGATGGTAGTAGTCCATGTAAATAAGATTAAAATAATGAAAAGCCTGATATATATGGGCTGGTTAATCAAGCACAGCAAGAACATGGTCAGCAAAACTGCAGCAGAAAAATGGACAACACTGTAAGATTATATAATTATGTGAGACAGTGCACATGCTGCACATTCCTAACCTTTTAAACTCTGGCTGACTCCTCACAGAGCCAACTGTGGGGCCTTCGAGCATCAATGCCACGGCACTGTCCGCCTTTGAGATCCAGGTTTCCTGGGAGCCTGTGCAGCAGCTCAGCACCAATGGCATCCTGAGAGGATACGAGGTGACGAGCTCAGTGACTTCATCCCTGTAAAGCAGCATAGCCTGTAACTATCACAAATATGTGGACAATTGAGAAAACATATCGTGCAGTCACAAAAAGCTGGTCTCTTAGGTGATAACTGTGTGTATGGGACACGCACGGCCTAAATAACCAAAGTAAAGGAAACATTTCAGTAAATAATGTTCTGAATATAACAGATGCAGGAAAATATCAAAGGAAACTCATATTTTGCTACATTTAGCTGAATAACCTGACATATTGATAGCACACAGATAGCTGGAGCAGTAGCACAATGCATGCATACTCACAGTATGTGTGCTCATTAAAGAGTGAACGTCTGTGACTGAGAGCCACAGTTACTGAGTGAGCTCATCCACAGGGTGCAGCCATGTATCATCAATTTATATCAAACTACGAGCTTAAAAACAGCAGGAAAATATATGTGGAGGAAATAATAGAAAATGACAGCAGTCTGATGGTTTTGTATCATGTAAAACCTTGTGTTATTTCAAACTTTGTCATGTGCTGTGGACAGCATGTGAGTCTGAAAGTGAAGGCTCTGAGTACTGTTCACATGGAGTTTATAAGACAACATTAATAATAATAATAATACCTTTGAAGAAACCCAAGGATGCTTTAAAAAGAGTATAAATATATAAGCTGAAGAAAGACATTTAGAGAGTGAAAGATCTGTAGTGATGTGTCATTATGTGCGTGAACAGATCCGGTACTGGCGGCAGCACGAAAGAGAAGCAGCAGCGGACCGCGTGAGGACGGCAGGCCTGGAGCCGACAGCCAGGGTGTCCGGACTTCGACCCAGCACTCGATACCACGTGGCTGTTCTGGCATACAACAGTGCCGGCACAGGACCGCCCTCGCCACGCACCACCGTCACCACCAGGAAACCACGTACGGGTGCAGCGCTCTCTGTTAGAAAGATGAGCGTGGACAGCACAGAGCACGTAACATAAAGCAAAGACAAACGCCACTCACAGAGAAGTCTGCTCTCACACCGCTGCACCTCTGCTTCTCAGTTTGAAAGGACAGAACCTTTCAGACCATATATGACTGCGTTTAAATTATGCAGATGCAATATCCAACTGGCTGCTCTTTCGTTGGTATTTGCTCTTCGTGATAATACATCTCAGATAATGAGAATATCATGAACACATTTATTTCTTGTAATTTAATCATAAATGTCATATTTTATATCTTCAATATTCATTACATGTAAGTGACTCAGGACTTATTTTTAATGACAGCTCATTAAAATCAGATTAATTCAATGTTTCTGTCCTGGAGGCGAGCAGGCTGACCCCCCAGCACAGTGATGCCCGACAGGGAAACCATCCTGCTTTGCTTCTGCTGACTGAGTGAACCACGTGTTTTTATAGGAGAGTTTACTCTGCTTAAATATAATCCAGCTAAAGTTAAAGCAAGAAGATTTGAAGCTTTAATCACTTCAGATACAAATGTTCCCTTTGGAAGCTACATTCATGGAGCAGCTGTAAAGCTGTGTCCAGCAGTCTGTGCAGGCCTCTTCTAATCACCACTCTGTCTGGTGTGACTTTGTTATATAGACACTGGGTCAATACCCTCACAGTGATACATATGAAAATGGCTGCTGTTATTCAGGATGCATCATTTCTACTGAAAGGGATGAACTTGATTCTTTTGAAATGTGTTTTTTCCTTCTCAGCTCCCAATCGTCCTCCGGGCAGCGTGTCGTGGAAGGCTCACGGCTCGCGGGTCACGGTGAGATGGGACCAAGTGACAGCCATGCACAACGAGTCAGCCATATTGGGCTACAAAGTGAGTCCTGAATCTAAATAAGATTTATGTTATTTATCCCACATGTGGAGAAATGATCCGAGTGTTTGCTAGGCAAGCGCGTTGCATAGTCTTAATGCATAAGAGCTGGGCCAGCGTGCAGCCAATCACAGAGCCAGCCTTCCTGATCAGTTTATTTGGTCTTATTCAGTCCTGAGCACTCTCTGTGCATGCATGCTGAAGCATCATCCGTTTCTCACATTTTGGAGTTTCACCTGGAAAATCTTAAATGATTGTGACCCTGAGAACGTTGTTATGTTCTCCTAATATTCATATGGAGTACACTTTGATACCTGTCACCCACCTGCATGCTTGGGAATCTAACAATAATAAAAGAATTGTAGTGGGATTGGAATACCAGTCAGCAGGATGCTATGGTCTACACTGGCTGCTTGACCAAGTGCAGGAAAGCCCATTAGTCTGAGCATGTCTCCAACGTGGCCAAAGAACATTTGATCTATGCTTATTTGAAACTGCAGCTTTTGTTCATTTGTAATGGTCCACCGTGTTCTGTCACTCTGTATGGGCAGGAGGTGGTTAATATGTTTTATACATTTGAATCTGTATTTATGGTCGGAACTTCAATTCAATTCAATTCAATTTTATTTATATAGCGCCAAATCACAACAAAAGTCGCCTCAAGGCGCTTCATAGATACAGAGAAAAACCCAACAATCATATGACCCCCTATGAGCAAGCACTTTGGCGACAGTGGGAAGGAAAAACTCCCTTTTAACAGGAAGAAACCTCCGGCAGAACCAGGCTCAGGGAGGGGCGGCCATCTGCTGCGACCGGTTGGGGTGAGAGAAGGAAGACACTTAAAGCCACTTGCATGTAGCATAGTTTACAGTACTTGCGACTTAAAAGAAAGTTGCAAGACTTTGTAACACTCGATCATAAGAAAAGAGCAAGCCTGCGATCAGAGCTCACCTCAGCTGGACAGTTAGCAGTGCTGTGATTTGGACTTGGAATATAAAAATGTTATCCTGGGGGAAAAATCCTTCTTTTTCATCCAGCATTCAGGGACTCGAGGATTGTCATGTTTATGCTTCTGAGCACATACAGGTGTCTTGGATTAACTGCTTTCTTTGTGATGCAGCACTCATGCTCGGTAAGGTTCATCGTGAAACAGGTCACCTCATCTTGGAATTATGTGAACCAATAAACTGGCTGTAAAACAAAGTCAAAGATCTTGTTTATAAGCCTTGTGCCATGTTATAATTACCCAAAGATAACTTTTATAGTTCAAGCTGATTTTATCAAATCAACAGATAAACACTGTAAAAAGACTTTGTTCTGTTTCCAGGTTCTGTACAAGCACGAGGACCAGGCAGCTTTGAAGTTTCTGGACAAGACGAAGACATCAGTGAGCCTGCCGCTGCCCAAAGACAACGCTTACATTGTGTTGGAGATTTGGTCATGGGGCGAGGGCGGGGACGGGCCAGCACACGAGATTATCGTGTCCCGGGATTCAGGTGACAAATCAGGAAGCACAAACCATATATTTCTCTGGTTTAATAGTTCATTAGTTAAAAAATTGTGCAAATAATGAAAGGAAAACACTTTTTACTCCCTGGCTGTGTTACATTAGGTCAGATTTGCTTCGTGGTTTCCCAACACATGCCTCTGCTGCAGCATCGTCTCCACGCAGTCTAAAGATTGGTTTCTAAACTGTACAGACTGTTAGCTATGACAAAGTCTGGTCTAGTCTTCTTGAGGGAAACCAGCCACATGGATTTTGTGCCCCTGTATTTCCATTCGTGAAGGCAGTTCTTGATTTCAGAGCCTCTCAGTGATACACTCACCTCCTCAAAGACTTGTTTTAGCTGACACTTCAGTCCTCTGTGGTCTTTCAGGCCTTTTCACGCTGCTCTGCTGGCCAGTGCATTGCTTTTTTTAAGGTTGAGGTTGATTTGGAAAGTTTTTGTAGCTTTTCCAGCCTCGTGATTGGGTCCTTCGCTTATATTCAAGATGACAGTGAAAAGTTGTAAATTAAAAATGAGCAGGCCTCATCTACACATGAATCTGGTTATTGGTCAGCTGTGCAGCTCATTTGAAGCCTGTTAACTTTGGGGACTGTGTATAGAAATATGTTTACTGTGCACTCTCAGGGACCAGTGAAAAGCCTTTATACAAACTCTATTCACCTTTTTACATGTTTACCGCACTTTTATTCCATGCACGTACGCTCTTATCAATAAATAGTTATGCAGAAGAAAAACGACCCCTGGAACCTGTCATTTATCCAAGGCCATGTTATCTCAGAGATATGGTTTGATAAGGATATTTATAATGTTGATCATAAACATTTATGGCTTTAAATGTTAGCAGTTTAGTGCATGCTGGTTATAAATGAAGGTCAAGACAGGAGATGTAACCGTTTTTATTTTTGCACGTTTCTTGTTGTCTTCTAGGCTTCCATAGCTGTGATAGTAATGCTGTTTCAAGTCAGTGCTATATCCACATGTACGCTGAGCTGGTCCATGTGCTCTCTGTGTTGTAGGGACTGGTATGATGGTGCAGAAGGATGCCTCCTCCACACTGTCCTGTCCCCATGCCCACCTCCTCTCAGGCTTGGCTCTGCTCATTTTTGCGGTGGTGTCAGGCCTGTGATCTCGGCCAGTCGGAACTTTTTCTTATGGGTGGCTTGAAACTAATGCTCTCCTTTATGGATAGGTGGGTGTGGGTCCAGGGATGGGAAACACGGGGATTCGCTTTTAATAATGACAAGGATCTTTGTAAAATGTCTGCAGGAGGTATTATGTTTGTGCACTGCTCTCAGTATAAACCATGCCTTATTGGGACATCTGTGGCTGACACGCCACATTCATGTGTCCTTGAAACTGTAGTTGGCAGGACTTCAGGTGTAAATGTAATAATAGAGTCAACGTGGTGGAGGTCTGCGTGTTCACACTGAGGGCAGGTTGCTTACTGAGTCTACAGGTGATGTTAGAGCATTTTTCACTTTGCATTTACAAGCTGAATGTGTGATGAAATACCAGAGAGGCTGATGGTCAAACGTTCTGCTAAAACTGCCAGGTGGCTAATTAGAGACAGAATCCAACTCTTTCACCTGCGTCTCATGTTTGAATCACAAAGTGCTTCTCTTGTTGCTCACAGTGTGAACACAGAATAAAACCGAGGCTCTAAAGAACTGCTAACTGTTGTTTCCAGCTACTGTCTCTGTGCTTGTCTCACGTGTCTAGATGATTATTATACTGTTTGATGTCTTGTTTCATTTCAGGGAATTGCAATTTGATTGTATTTAATTCTTTGTTGATGTTTTTTTGTTTTTTCTGCTTCTTTGAATCATTTTGACAGGAATGTAAAAATACTTGTGTTTGTGTTTCTTGGGTTTACTATCAGTGTCTCTTGTGCTGATAGGCTGAGATGAAAAGGCCAGAGCAGCAGGGATAGATGACTGAGAGAAGTCCGATCACCAAAGTTATCAGCAGTGTTGTAAACTGTCCTCATTGTAACCCCGTTATCAGCTCTTATGTAACAATTCTGCTCCACCACATTTTCCAGGAAACATGTGGCTGCTGTCATGTACATTGTTATCTACAGCTCGAGAGTTAAGATCAAACATACACATCACGTGCTACAAAACTGCTGTTTTTTTTATTATTTTGTTGTTGATATACTCAGAACCTTTGATTTGGTTTGAATGGTAGCTGCTGCTTTGGTCTAAGATTTTGGAATGACAGGAATGCATTGTTTTGGTTTTCTACCCGCAAAACACTGCAATGCTTCAAACTGAGTTTTTACTGGACGAGGCTCTGTTGTTATTTTACATCTGTACCAAATGTTGTTGCTAATGCATGCAGCGCTTAATATGCTGTTCATTGTTAATACAGTTTGTTCCTAAGTCAGTAAGTGAGAAGTCACACTGGTGGATTTTTATATTCCTGTGTTACATCAGTCACACTGTCTAATGCTGAATCATCGCCATCACTTTTCCCTAATCCCAACCATATATAGTAGTATTGTAGGATAAGTTTTCTAACATCATTTTATTGTAATATCCCCAAATAATCTCTTAAAGACATAAAATCCCCCTTTTAGCCACATCACTGTTTCTTAATAATCTGCTCAGAATAATCATGGAAATAGTTCTGCTGTCCTTACATAGGATAATAATCAATACATGACTGATAGCTGTGCATGACAGACACTGAAGATATACAATACAAAAGGCTTAATAAGAGAAACTGATGCTAATGAGAGGAGAGGAGACAGGGAGAGTGAGTATGAGTTAGTCACTAGCTTGCTTTTCTCTTTGCTGGTGTCTGATGGCACTAAGCTTAGTGGTTGTCAAAAGGCTAGGAAGGAGGATTAATTAACTATGGAATAAAAACGGATAAAAAATAAAAGACTCAATATGGTGGACTGAATAGACTTCCATACGAAATACTCATGCAGATATGTGCAAGCCACGCTGAATGTACCGCCTTGCTAAAGCAGTGTTGGGGTTATGGATTAGCCTCGCCATCCAGGCCCAGCCAATAAGTCACTGAGCCCCTCAGCTGAAATCTGAAAATACACTTCTACTACAACTTACACAGATTAATATAATTTGGAAATGAAAACCTAAACACCCTAATGCTGATAAGCTACTGCAGCGCAACTAGAGATCAATATTTGATGGAGCAGCTTTGGAGCAGTCATGTTACCCAACATGACTGAGGAGGACGCTGAGCAGGGGGGCTGAAGGTCAGACTTTTGGGAAATAACGTCTCTTTGAACCTGAAGGTTATTAATGCAGATAGTTTGAACCCTGACTGAAAGAGCAAAACAAATGGGAAAGTGCTGGGGATATATTGACTGCTCCCAGTAAACGGTCCACTTCTGCATCCAGGGAGAAACGTCTGTCCTGGTGCTCTACAACCTAAGAAGATATTATCACTGCACTTTTAGATTTAGGCTAGATTTCCCCAAGAGTGAACTATGAGCAAATGGTTGCAAATACATGCCGTTTTTGTTTTGGGGTTTTTTGGTGAATAAAATGACTTGAGATGACCCCCCCCTTCCTCCGCCTCCATATAGGTTGGTTGCACAGAACATATGGTCTACTGCCTAAGGTGAGAAATATCTCCTCACCTTCTGCATGCAGTGTTGAGATGCAGTTGATGGAAGATGAACTTGAATGTTAGTATTTATGCTGCGAGCGCTTCTTGGCTTACTTAAGGAAGCTGTGGAAGCAGTGGATCGCCATCTCTGTGTCAATCGAAGAAGATTGCAAAGCATTTAAGGCTATTAATATATTTTTTTAACCTATCAGAAGAAGGTCACTTAAGCTTTTTTCCCCCCATTCAGCCAAAGGGGAGAACGAGAGGTGCAGACATGTGCCGACTGCCGACAATCAGAGGACTTCAGATTCATTTATTTTTTTGACATCCTGTTATTTTCAGCTGACATTGAGAGACAACTGGATTTGGCTTTACCTTGGAGATTCTTGAATCCTTGTGCACAAGTTAAAAGATGCATTTGAAGCCTGGGGAAGCAAGAGTGGCCCAGGGAGGGAGCGATTTCATCTAGCATAAACAGAGGACAACAGAGACAGCGCTCCCAGCTGAGCGAGAGATTTACATGCTGTTTGCGCTCACCAGAGCTTACAGATGGTACAGACTTGTATATGTGAAAAGTATAAATCAAGCTCTTGCAATTGCACAGCACTGAGCTTAAAGCTGGAGCGAGAATTGCCAGGAGAATAGGTTGTAGTCCTAACAGAAATGCTATTACACGGTAGAACTTCATGGATGATGATGATGATGATGGGATTGAAGAAAATGTTCCCCGAAATCAAAATGACTGAAAGGCAACCAACATGTAAAACTACACAATCGCACGAAAGGCGAAAACTTTGTTTTCACTGACTGCTGCAAAAGAAAAGGCCAGCTCAAGGAGACAGCGCTCCCAAGGTGGAAGCTGACGGAAAGATTAAATCCAATCCAAGATTGCCCAAACAATTAATCCACTGCTTCCCTCCAGATTAACTGAAGAAATAATGAAAATCACTCACCCCAGAAGAATAACCTCCAAACTATGCAAAGTAATTTCCAACACTGATGTATCTATCGCGCTACCAATACTCAAATGGGAAAATGACCTGGAGTACTCCCAATAACATTTTCTCCATGACCAAAAATGCAAACGTACACAGTATAAAACAGTTCACCCCTCACACAAAGGATGATGTTTAAAATGGGTTTAGGGAGCACAGACGGTTCACGGTGCACTTCAGGGAGTTCAAACGATTACTTCACCCATGTGGTGTGTGTATAATCATCAGTAGTCACTAGTGATCACGTGATTTTCCCTTTTTAATATAAATAACATGTTTAATGTCTGCAGGATGAAAATTGGATTTTTTTATTAGAAATTCTACCGAACAATCAGGCTGGGTGTGATGCCCCAAAACATATTATTAGTAGTGCTGTCAATAGATTAAAAAAATAACAAATTACTCACAATTTTCTGTAATTAATCTCGATTAATCACAATTACTTGATCAATAGCTTGGTTGCAATTACTTTTTTTCAACTTTATATTTAAGCTTGTAACTGACATCTAAACAACATAACTCAAAGAATGTTAAATGCTTAAATTCAAAGAGAGTTTGAATAGTCTTCTTCAGTCTTTCAGCACAGGTTCTCTCCTGTGAAATACAACTTTTTAAAAACCTATATACTAATAGGTAAGTATACATATATAATAATATATAATAATATTAGTGCTGTCAAACAATTAAATTAAATTATTGAACTTAAGTTGGTCAAAAAGCATTTCCACTGGCGCAGACCTAGTTGTGGCATGAAGCTTGATATAGCTGAAATCAAGAGATGTAAACTTCTGTCAGATGTTTAACTCAAGCCGTAAATAATACTGGTGCTACTAATGAATTTTTCACAGGTGTTTATTGGCCCAAAATAACTGGACCAACATGTGAGCACAGATAATGATAACACCTAGCTACAGCTATCTACGTACAGACAGAAAATGATTTTTTTCAAATGTTTGTGTATGTTAGCCACACTTGACTTAAGTGAGGTGATGAAGCAAATATGAAAAAATTAATCGTCACAGTCATTAGGTTTAAGTATAAAACAAAAACGTCACTAAATGTTTTGATTGTCCACATGAATCATATACTGAAACACACCAAAATCAAGTTTCAGAACCAAACAGTGTAAACGAGGTTTCCTGTCCTATGTTACTGACCATCTGCGAAGCCTTCGCTTTGGAAAAGAGGCTGAGAGCGACATGGGTGTGACACACAGACTGTTAAGCTATATCTCCGGTCTTTAAATATGAGGAACATCGCCCTCTAGTGCCTGTAGTAATTTTTGATGAGACCAAAGAAATAGATGTAAAGTATTCCAAGAAGTTTAAGGTGGATGGATGGATCAGCAAAACACTGAATTTTGGACCTAAGTCTCCAATGTTAGGTCCGGTCAGAGCAAGATCTTTTTTTCCTGGTTGTGGAACACTGGACCAGGTCCTTATCCTCTTGAGAGTGTGTGAGAGTGCATGGGACCAACCTTTGACCAACCTGTCTACATGTGTTCTGTATACTTCGATTCAGTTTTTTTCAGTTCAGTTTATTTATATAGCGCCAAATCACAACAACAGTTGCCTCAAAGCGCTTTATATTGTAAGGTAGACCCTACAATATAGTGTCTGTCTCCTGAATCCAAACTGGAAGCTGGTTCCACAGAAGAGGGGCCTGAAAACTGAAGGCTCTGCCTCCCATTGTACTGTTAAATACTCTAGGAACAACAAGTAGGCCTGCAGTGTGAGAGCGAAGTGCTCTAATAGGGTGATATGGTACTACAAGGTCATTAAGATAAGATGGGGCCTGATTATTTAAGACCTTGTATGTGAGGAGCTGTCACGCTGTCGAGGCGAGTCGTGTGGTGTTGGAGGGAAAAGGACCCAAAATGCAGGCAGTTGACTGATGCAAGTGACGTTTATTTACAAGTAATAGGGTGATGGAACAGGCAGTGAGGAATGACAAATGACTAAAGAAACCTAAACCGGGAAAATTAAATAACAAACCTGAGAACATACGAAACGGGGTGCGGCGCAGAGAGACGCAGAACCAACAACAAGCAGGAGAACACACAGAGCTTAAATACACACAGCAGTAATCAGGGGATGAGAGACAGGAGGGCAACACACCTGGGAGAAATCAGAGCTGACGGGACAGGGGAAACGGAAACTGAACACACTCACATGAGACGGGGACCTTCAGAATAAAACAGGAAACTCAGACACAGAGAACCAGACAAGGCACTGAACTAAACAGACAGATTCACAAGCAGACAGTGTGACACCACAGACAGACAGAACACAGAAGTGGGACCAGGGCAGGCACAGAACAGAAACCTAACAAATGGCAAATCATAACAGAATACATACTCAGGATAAACAAAAGCATAAAGAAACACAAAACACTGAGTCGACAGACTCAGGACCATGACAGGAGCAGGATTTTGGATTCTGGATTTAACAGGGAGCCAACGAAGGGGAGCAATACAGGAGAAATCTGCTCTCTTTCTAGTCCCTGTCAGGACTCTTGCTGCAGCATTTTGGATTAACTGAAAGGACAACTTGATAATAATGAATTACAATAGTCCAGCTTAAATGTTAAGAAATGCAACCAGTGCAAATCAAGTCAATTTGTAGTATCACTCTGAGGTTTTTTTTGCAAGAAAGCAGTCCTTGTTTAATATGCTCATTAAAGAAATTATACTGGTCAAAAATGACTCCAAGATTTCTGATAGTTTACCTTCTGTTAGTCTGTGAAACCAGCACCCCAATACATGAAGTATGGATTGACTCTCTGTTTGCAATGTCCAGTTCCTGATGCTGTGAGTTTTACCAGTAGGCAGTGCAGATGGAGCTGCTGGGTGAGGAGACTTGCCAAGTTCTAACTGCCTCTGATGTCCACCCCTCGTATGTCTGAGGAACCCTCACAGGATCTGGGCTGTTTGGCATGTTTGCACACATTCTCTGGTACAGAAGCGCACACACACACACACACACACACACACACACACACGCGCACACACACACACACACACACACACACACACACAATCACCATGGTCAGAAGGTCAGGTATTAGAACTATTTCATTACTCAAACTGCAGTTCACCTTCATCATATTAATTAAACTTATACTTATATAATTTTTATCTTTGATTAAGAATAAAGATGACTTACTATTAGCAAAAGCATAAACACCATGTTTCTAAGATTTTTAGGGCAGAGTAGAGTAACCTCAGTATTGTCCCAAACAAAGCAGGGAATTAGAGATCATCATTTGTGTGTCTTTCAGACATTCCTGAAGTTTAACTAACTGGTGAGTAGTGTTGGTCAAGTTACTTGAAAACAGTAATTAGTTACTTATTACAGATTACTTCTTCAAGAAAGTAATCCCGTTACATTACTGATTACTTATTTTCTGTCAAAGGATTTTTGCCTTTAAAGGTTTTATTATTCATATAATAATCAGCTAAGAGTGTTTATATTTCTGTTTGTACTCAACCAGCTGCATAGTTAACCGCTGGCTCTCTGCTCTGTAACGGAAACTGTGTGCCGTCATATTATCTGTCAGCAACAGGAAACCGCCACCCAAGAGTAAGAAACGACCTTGTAGAGAACACAACGTTTTGAGAAGTCACACCTGCCTGCTTGACTAGATAGGCATAGTATTTCCTTTTTTGTATGCTTCATGCTGTGTATAAATAAAGGCAGAGAGCTGCTGCAGGGTGTGAGTCTCCGTTGAGCTCTCACCCGTGCACGTTAAACTGCTGAAGTGTCTGAGTGTTATTTCATTATATCTGAGTGTTTGATAAAAGATTATCTCTAACATTTAATTGGTCCTCCGAGCCGGAGTGGACATTGATATTTTTTCATGCTCCAATAGGAAACCTTCATCAAGTCCTGACGTCGTGAGAAGCCCGCGCTGAAGTCTGTCGACAGCTCCTCTCTTAGGCAGAGGATAAAAGTCCAGAGACGTGAAATTCGGGTTCTGGCCAGCGTTCTTATAAGAGGCCCACGACTTTGGGGGTTGATGGAGGAGACCTAAGCAACCACACAATAACTCAGGTGAATATTTAACACTCACCCACATTTTGCGAAAAAACGAATTAAGAACTGACACTGTTCCCACATGTGAACGCTCGCCCGAAAGAGGGCTGGTAGCTATTATAGGAAAAGCTCTAAAAGTAAATGCTCGCCTGAAAAAGGGCTGGTAGCTATTTTAGAGGGAAAGTGTCATAATAATAACCATTAGAGCGCGCAATATTTGTCTTTTTACTGTTTTGTTGGTGGAGTAAGTTGATTTCACAGCACATTAAGAAGGCTGAACTACTCTACTGAATTGTTTACCGTTGGTTGCTCAAGTACTGGTGGAACGAGAAAAAGGTTGTGCTTCATCACATAAAATTAACACCGCTTTCAAGAATAGCTTGAAAGTAGAAGGCTGTGTTAATAACCTCTCTCATTCCTCGTGCCAGAGAAAGCACCACGGGTGTGTGTGTGTAAACGTAAATATATCTATAAGTTGAGAGAAAATGGGTAACAAATCAACAAAACTCACTGCTGACGAGCAGTGGTTAGAGAAAAAATGTCCAGGCGCCGGACAAATCAGTATGAATAGATGGAGAAACCCAAAGAAATTAAAATTGCCCTGCGTGGGAGGGAAAATGTAATCCCTCTGCAGTGACCACTTTAAAAGAGACCCTCCAAACAGAACTAAACAATGAGAAAAAGCCAAATGAAAATGACAAAAGTGACGCAGAAGTATCAAACCCCCCACCATATGCACCACTCCCTGGAGCAGCATCAATACTGAAGCCAACCCCCACTCCTGCTGCTGCGACCCCCCTTAAACAATCCTGTGATCCGTTTAGACCTCAACCTGGTCCTTATGCAGAGGCACAAAACATGTTAGATAAAATGGTACTAGGTGAAAATCCACAGAAAACCACAGGAAGTACAATTCTCAGAAGATACTTTAATAGTAAAATCAGCATCAGGTCACACTACAGTGCAGTGACTGATAAAACCCTTATTAAGTGAAAACTAGAGATCAAAGTAGTTTAAAGTAGTTTAAAAAGGTTGGAAACAGACCCCACCGAATAGATATAAATATAAGAAGTACAAAAATAAAATAAACAAAGACAAAATTACATTAGAACTTATTTTTAATGTATTGAAACTAATAATAGGAAAGATAACAACCTGTAAACTGATATTAACAATGAAACATAGTTGGCATGACGACCATGCCCAGAATGTATAAAATGAATAAAAGGAAATAATTCACACGAAAACCTTTTAAATAAAATAGAGAGATGCATAAGGTACATTAGGGCTGTGTCATTGTTCAGCCAAGGAAAGTGTGAAAAGGTAAATGTCTCCAGCTTGGGAAAGGGTGAAACTGCAGATCACCCGAAGCCCTTGATGGATACAAAATAAAATATAAAATATATAATAATAAATTGCTTGGTTCGCCACGCAACAGAGAGAATGAATGTGACTGAAGGTTGGATCTGAGATGAGACAAACAGAAGACCAGTCTAAGAAGTAGGTGCAAACCTGTTTAGAGAAAAGCAAATTTGTACAGATTGGATGAATTCTAAATTATCTGTTTGCTGAGTAAGATGATCCTAACTATTAAATGGGCTCAGTAGTAGTATAGTGGTATACACTAATAAAATACTGTAATATACTATTGTTATTATATAGAAAGAAAAAGATGATAATATTAATAATGACATAATATTAATAATAAGAAGCAACCTAGTCAGTTATGATGTGAGGTGGATGATTGTTAGAAGTAATCTGCATCAAGCTTAAGGTTTGCTCAAACTCAGTATAATGACACATGAGATGAAGAAAATAAAGAAACTATCTAAACTAATTACGTGCATAGAGGCACTTGACCTGCTTGAAAACCTGTCATTTATCCTGGATAAAATATAGAGCACACCTATAATAACAACCAATAAGCCAAACCCTGTAGACAACAGTTAAACCTACAGGATTGAGAAGCTGAATTAAATAAGTGGACACCGCTAAGTTGATGAGCATGTTACACATTTTCTTTTATTTTTATTTATTTGTTTTTAGAGCAGAAGCTGCATAAAAGCCAACACATGCAGCTGTCTGTGAGCTCAGTTTTTCCCTCACACTTCTGCTCTGTTTCAGTAGCTTTTTGTGTCCTGACTCATGTATATTTTCTGTTTTGTTTGATTATTTTATTTTGTTGATTTGGAAACAAATTCGTGACCATACTTGTGGATCACAGTGACACATAGTGATTAGGCATATGATTTACAAATGCCTAGTTTTAGAACTGTGAGCAATTCAAAGTTTAAAAAAAAAAAATATATATATATATACAAAAAACCCTAACTTCAAAGTTTGAAATATGTAAGATGTGTGAGATGGGTGAATTCTTTGAAAACCTAGAAATTATCTAAAAATGCATTAAGTGAAAATGTAATGTTGCATCTATAGAGAAGAAAGAAGAAGCATTCAGTTATTTAAAAATAGGCATTACAGACAGATACAGTTTTAGCACTGCCTGACTATGATAAGCCTTTCTACTTACGTGTAGATAGAGGAGCAGGTTATATGAAAGCTATGATAAACACAGGCATTTGGAGAAAAACAACACCTGTTAACATTCCTGGTGAAATTTAGACTCGTGTAAATTAGACTCTGTTGCGTCAGGCCTGCCTGCATATGCAAGCCTGTGCAGCTGCAGCAGAGGCAGTAAAAAGTCAGCTGCACGTATGCAGTCATATGATCATATGAATTGCACGCAGGCCAAAATATAAATATATACACTGACAGCCAGTTTGTTTTTTCAGCAGTGCACCACTTTGGAAAAATTTGGCATAACAGAGGTATGGTCACCTCTACGGATAACCCCGTGCAACACGGCAGAGCTACTAGTATCCGACTACTGCCCACAAATACCACTTGACGTACTAAAAACCGAACAAAAAGCTGCAACAATCACTGAACAGAACAAGTGGCTGAAATGTGGAGCACAACTGAAAGATGACTTAATGGTCTGTGATGGAAAACTAATATTACCAGAGTCGTTACACAGGACAGCGGCTGTAGTGACACATGAAGTAATACATGTGTCAACAGGAGGGAAATATAGTATAGATAAACAATACACACTTTTACACTATAAATTTTGAAACTTCAGCGAAAAATTTGTAAGAACATGCCCATTCTGTCAAAAACACAACTCACAAGGAAACTTAAGACCTAAGAGAGGCCAGTTCTCCACACCATCCACATGGATTTTATTGAATGAATGTCAAGGATTAAAATATGCCTTAGTGATCATAGATGTATTTTCAAAATGGCCAGAAATCTATCCAGTAAAAAGAGCAGATGCAATTTCAGTAGCAAAAGTGCTTATGCAATCATGTCATCCCCACATACGGCATTCCCAGTCTGATAAGGTCAGACAATGGAACACATTTTGTTAGTGACATAATCAGCAAAGTCTCTGAAGCTCTAGGATTTAGCATCAAACATCACTGTGCATACCACCCACAAAGTGCCGGACTAGTGGAGAGAACTAACGGCACGATAAAACAGAGATTAAGAAAATGCATGGAAGAAACAGGAAGGCCATGGCCCGAGTGTATAGGCCTAGTAAAAATGTGCATGAGACTAACACAAAGTTCTCAGAAACTCACACCTTTTGAAATCATCCACGGTAGACCATTCCCATTACCAATCACAAGTGAGCCCATTAACAAATCAATAAGGGAAACTACCCTAGCAGAATGGATGACTAAATTGTTTGAAAATAAAGAGATTGTGCTAAACAACCAACTGCCGAGTGATATCTCTCCAGTGTCTTGCAGGTTGAAACCAGGTGATTGGATCCTGATCAAAGTACTCCAGAGAAAGAATTGGAGTTCACCAAGGTGGGAGGGCCCATACCAAGTCTTACTCACCACACCAACTGCCTGCAAAATAGCAGAAAGACCATATTGGATCCACCAAAGCCACTGTAAAAAAGTGAGTGACAATCCAAACGTTTAGACGCCGGCTCCCCTAGCTTCCAGGTGATCTATTGGTGAAGGAAGGGCTGATTGGGTATATCCCGCCTTTTTTCTTCTCGCCAATGGTCTACTCACCAGAGGCCTAGGTGTGCCTGGTCATCATGAAGACACTTGTCCTCCTAGTGGCCTGCATTGCGCTCCTGGTGAGCCTACTAACACTCACCCAGATGAGAGGAAATAAACAACACCACCTGCAAAAAAGATGGACACATGACAACTCACACCTGCGCGACCTGAACCAAGACCATAACCACCCATGGATGAACAACGCGTGGTATAGGTATGTGTACGATAGAACACGCACCGACAACAGCACGGAGTGCTATGTGTGTTCACATATGCCAACAACGGCCATACACGCAACAATATATGGAATGGCACCTAAATTCAACGAAGCGGTGTGTGTGTTCAACAAGGCAATAACTGGCAATTGCTCACGCAGAGATTTGATGGCAACAGGACTGGCCCTAAAAGGTCAAAGCATAAAGAAGGAAGACCGAATTCCATGGTGTAATGACGCAGACGTTAAACGTGTCACGAAACCAATTTCGCAGCGATGGGTCCAAACCGAACAGACAACTTCTGTGCCTACAATCTCACGAACTGGAACTACACCTGCAACGAAGAACATTGGGTAAACGTCAAGGCCAACAACACAAAAAGCAAATCATTCGCCATAATTCTGCCGCCTGACATACAACACCCAATGTGTTTTAACTTCTCGGACGGAAGCAGACAAGTTGGACGTAACCGCAACTGCACACACACACTTGACCTGACCCGATCCACAGGAATACACACCTTCAAAAATGGAACTTTCTGGGTCCAGGGAGCCGCTTGGGCCTGCGGGCCTAAAACCTACTTCATGCTCCCACCAAACTCCACCGGTCTGTGTGCACCAGTACTAATTTCAGACCACACCTTCAAGATCACAGCAGAGACACATACACGCACATCAAGAGCAAAGCGTGAAGTCACATGACCCAATCTACGGATCAGATGTGCCTAAGAACTTCAAGCTATGGACTAATGGTCAGAAAGTCCTCCACTCCTTGTTCCCCTGGGTGGGAGCTGGAAAAAACATGCTCAGGATCGAGACACTTGACTACCGATTTGGATTGTTCCTAAATGCCTCAATGAAAATCAACAAGGCGCAAAATGAAGAAATCGACGCAATACGCATTGTAGTGATGCAACACAGAGTCGCACTGGACATGATTCTAGCTGAAAAAGGAGGTTTGTGCGTATTGTTTAACACCACATGCTGTACATACATCCCAGACAATGTGCATTCACAAAACATGACCGACGCTCTGAACGCCTTGAGAAAGATTAAGGACGCTCAACAACAAGACTATGTCACAAGCACTGAAGATTGGTTGACATGGTTGCTAGGTGGTTCATGGAAGTCCCTACTGATTAAAGGACTTGTTTGTATTGGATTTTTGCTTTTACTATTATGTGTTTTCACAACATGTGTAATACCCTGTCTGAAGAAAATGGTGTCAAACATGGTGACGACCTCTATCAACGCTTATGTAACACTGTCTCAAATGGAAGAAGTTTTGAAAGATGATTCATATAGTGATGTCTAGTCTAATTGAACACAGGACTGTTTCATGACGTTCAAACCGAAAATGTTCAGACAAGAGGTTAAGAACTGAAAAATATAACAGTACTGTCATAAAAGAAATCTAAACAACAGGAGGGAATGTCAAAGGATTTTTGCCTTTAAA
The DNA here is from genome assembly GCF_051167445.1 of Perissodus microlepis. Lineage (NCBI taxonomy): Eukaryota > Metazoa > Chordata > Actinopteri > Cichliformes > Cichlidae > Perissodus > Perissodus microlepis. The sequence continues at coordinate 2,080,836 of NC_140465.1, forward strand.
GGTTTTATTATTCATATAATAATCAGCTAAGAGTGTTTATATTTCTGTTTGTACTCAACCAGCTGCACAATTAACCGCTGGCTCTCTGCTCTGTAACGGAAACTGTGTGCCGTCATATTATCTGTCAGCAACAGGAAACCGCCACCCAAGAGTAAGAAACGACCTTGTAGAGAACACAACGTTTTGAGAAGTCACACCTGCCTGCTTGACTAGATAAGCATAGTATTTCCTTTTTTGTATGCTTCATGCTGTGTATAAATAAAGGCAGAGAGCTGCTGCAGGGTGTGAGTCTCCGTTGAGCTCTCACCCGTGCACGTTAAACTGCTGAAGTGTCTGAGTGTTATTTCATTATATCTGAGTGTTTGATAAAAGATTATCTCTAACATTTTCAAAACTAATTGGTTACTTTATTACTTGGTTACTTTTTAAAAACATGATACACAACCTGAATACGTAATAAAGCAACAGACCTTTCAGGCCAATTCTATTTTTTTCTGCATAATCCATCATATAAAATTGAATCAAATAAAAAAGGCTCTTTTTAAAACTTGTTTTATTAGACTTTAACTTTATAAGATAAGATAAGATAAGATAAGATAAACCTTTATCTGGTCACGGTAGAAAGTACAAGAGCAGTAAAAAAGAAGAAAAAAAGAAAAAACAATAGACTAGAATAAGATAAGATAGAATAACATGCTATACAAAATAGAATAAAATACTTTGCTCTATTAGGAAAATTGCACTTGGTACTGTTGTGGGAGACAGGATGAAAGTTATCATTGTGTTTTGGATGTGTGTGTTTGATCAGTTGAAGTCTTTGTTGTGGAGTCTGACAGCAGTGGGGAGGAAAGACCTGTGAAATCTCTCCGTCCCACACCGTGGGTGCTGCAGCCTCTGAAGGAGCTGCTCAGTGCTGTCAGAGTCTCCTGCATGGGGTGGGAGGAGATGTCCAACAGGGATGACAGTCCCCGGCAGAGATGCTGCCGCCCCAGAAGACCACACCGTAAAAGATAGCTGAGGCCGCCACAGAGTCATAGAAGGCCCTCCACTCCAAACGACCTGAGTCTCCACAGCAGGTACAGCCTGCTCTGCCCTGTCCTGTAGAGGGTGTCTGAATTATGAGAACAGTCCAGTTTGTTGTCCAGATGAACACCAAGGTACCTGTAGCTGTCCACAGCCTCAATGTCCATACCTTGGATGTTCAGTGGTTGCAGTGGAGGATGTTTGTGCCTGTGGAAGTCTACCACCGGCTCCTTGATTTTACTAGTGTTGATTTAGAGGTAGTTCTGCTGGCCCCAGTCCACAAAGCCTTGGGTCAGTTTTCTGTACTCCCTGTTGTCCCTGAGTCATCAGAGAATGCACATTGCATCAAGCAAATTTAATTATATGCAACATTCTCTGTATGGAAGAATTTGTTTAACATTTAAATCTATTTTCTGCACATTCCAGCACATAAAAAATTAAATTCTTGTGTTTACTCTTTCAAATAGATGCAAGTAAAACACAATAAATAAAATCAAAGATCCAGCAGCACTAAGTCCTGTCACTCTTAAATCTATTGTCACCTGTTTAGCAGCAGTGGGGTGGGTGGAGGTTTGCCCGGTGCTGCAGCGGTTATGTCAGTGGGGGATCCAGAGGCCCGTGTGGTCCACCCAACCCCACCGCAGAGCAAACTACACCCACCTCATCATTCAACGCGTTACTTGTAACGCGTTACTGTAATCCGATTACTTTTTCAAGTAACGAGTAAAGTAAGGGATTACTATTGCAAAAACGGTAATTAGATTACCGTTACTTTCCCGTAGGAACGCTGCGTTACTGCGTTACTAAAACCGTCATTTTTTTGCGAGAATGTCTCATGACAGTGACGTAAGCGAGTGCGACGTTCGTGACAACAGCTGTGTGCAGGTCAACAATGGATCATATATCGAGTGCGGAGAGAGTATGAGCGTGCAGCGTTTAAAGCGTGGAAGTACTGACCTTACTTTGAGTTTGATTCCATAAAAGTGACAAAAACATTAGTGTCCGCTGTGCGTTGGAAGAAAACTTCTCTTTACACCGAAAAAAAACCCCTAAACTTCCGAGCAAGCACCGAGTAGCTACCACGTAACGGGAAACTCACAGAGGAACTCGCGGATTCTTCCACTGACCGCTGCGGCACACCTGCACCAGGGTAAACCTCCGCCTACCCCACTCCTGCTTTACAGGTGAAAATAGAGCAACAGGACCGCTGAGTCTTTGACTTTATTTATTTTCTGCTGCGTTTTACTTGCATCTATTTGAAAGACTGAGTGTAAACACAAAAAAAAATATTTTATTTTATGTGCTGGAATGTGCAGAAAATAGGTTTAAATGTTAAACAAATTTCTTCCAGTCAGAGAATGGTGCATATAATTTAATTTTTGCTTGATGCATAAAGTTAAAAGATTAAAACTAATAAAACAAGTTTTAAAAAGAGACTTTTCCATTTGATTACATTTTGTATGATGGATTAAGTAGAAAAAGTAGATTTGGGCTGAAAGAGCTATCGCTTTGTCACCTATTCAGGTTGTAAATCATGTTTTTAAAAAGTAACTAGGTAATTAATTACTTTTGAAAATAAGTAATCAGTAAAGTAACGGGATTACGTTTTTGGGGAAGTAATCAGTAATTAGTTACTGATTACTTTTTTCAAGTAACTTGACCAACACTGTCTACCACACTACATAAGACAATCAACACCCAGGTTGAGTTCATTCTCCACCTCTCCTGTGCCACTCCCCCACCTGCAGAGTGGACTCCTGTGGAGCAGAGACCTCCCGCAAGGATCTGACAAACTCCCCGCCGGTTGAAAAGAACCCCATTTCCGCCGGTGCATCAAAGGCCCCCCACACCAGGGCAGGGCCCAAGTGCATGCACCCACCCACAACCCCGGTGACACACCAGCCAGGACCCGAGCCCCCAGGACCCAGCCAGAGCCCCAGCCTGGAGACTGAGCACTCCCAGAACCCCAAGACCCCACGCCTGCCCCAGACCACCCAGGGGCAGCTAGGTCACTGGGCCAGTGACCCATGTCCACCAATGCAAACCCACCCCAGCCCTGCTGCATGCAGCCACCAGGAAAACACCACCCAAGAGTTACCAGAGCCCCCATCAGAACATGACCACGGGCCCCAGTTGGTGCTCCCCGGTTGAAATGTCCCTAGGGATTCCCCAGATGCCCCAAGCCCGCGCCTACGACACACACCAGCGATACTAGCGAAGGCGTGACAAAACCACGACACCCCCACCCCCACTAGGTGATGGAGCCGATCAAAGGAGCCCAGAGGGATTGATCTAATGTGGTGGCAGAGGCTGTATCAAGACTAATGTGACCTATTAGATGATCTCCATATTGGTTAGAATTAAGAATATTTTTTATTTTTCCAGTTCATGAGGACCGTTTTCTTGGATAGGCATAGGGCCGTAAAAACAACGTGGGCTGTGTTTATTTCTGCAGTGACCTCATCCAAGTTGCCCAGCAAGCATACTAAAGGGGAGGCTGGAATGTTACATTTCAGACACTTTGATAAGTCTTCACATATCTCACGCCAAAACTTCTGAACTGGTGGACAGAACCAAAGAGCGTGGATGTAATTGTCCGGTGTATTTGCTGTGCAGTGTGAGCAGTTGTTGGAAGGCGTATAGCCCCTCTTGAACATCCTATGACCAGTATAGTGCACTCTGTGTAATATTTTGTATTGTATTAATTGCAAACTGGGATTTCTGATCCATTGAAAGGTTTTTAAGCATATCTGAGACCAAAGGTTTTGGTCTAAGCTGATCGATAAATCTGCTTCCCATTTTGCAATAGGAAGGGATATTGATTCATCTATTTTAGAAAGTGTTCTGTATATTTTAGACAATAATTTGGGGGTTTTAAGAGTAAGAAATTGAACCACACTTGATGGTGTTTGTAGTTCAACTTGACCCGGTTTAAATTTCTTTTTTTACTATGGATTTAATTTGTTGATATTCTAAAAGTCTTCTCTTGTTGATCCCATATTGTGTAACTAGTCTGTCAAACGGAATAAATTCTGTTCCTTCTAATATATGTTCCAAGTATTTGATTCCTTTACCACTCCAATCTGGAAAATGAATCATATTAATGTTTTGTAATATGTCAGGATTGTTCCAGATAGGTGAACGTTTGCGTGGGATTAATGAAGACATTGTTACAAACTCCCACTATGCTGTCAGAGAAGAGCTGATGCTGATGCTTTTGAAGCATTCATGTCGTTTGATGTTTGAACTGATAAATTGTCTGAAATCTCTAGATTATTGCAAAGTGCCTGTTCTACATCTAGCCAAGGTTCATCTAAGAAGGTATGTTTTAGCCATCCTGAGATAAACTGAAGCCTGTTGGCTAAGAAGTATTGTTGAAAGTTAGGTAGTTCTAATCCTCCTTTATCCTTGGTCCTCTGATACACTGAGTTTATGTTTCCAAAGGAATTTCGAAATATGAGAATCCAGAGATCTGAACCAGTCTGGTGACGGTTTGTTCGGGATCATTGACAATAAATAATTGATTTTTGGCAAGACCATCATTTTTACTGCAGCAACCCTTCCCATGAGTGATATGGGTAGAGATTTCCATCTAGCCAGGTCGCCTTCTACTGTCTTTAAAAGTGGGATGTGGTTTAATTTAGTTAAATCTGCAAGCTTAGGAGAGAAATTAATACCTAAATATTGAGTATTCCCAGATTACAGTGGGGTAGAAGAAGACTTACGGAAGGAGCAATTAATCGGAAGAACTGTAGATTTTGACCAGTTAATCGAATAATCTGAAAACTCTTGAAAAAGAGTTTATTAATGTAATTACCTCAGAGAGATTGGTTTGTGAGTTCTGGAGAAAAAGCAACACGTCCTATGTTCTACATTCTTGCATATTATGCCCTTAATCACTGTATTCTGTCTAATTGCTGCTGCTACTGTTTCAAAAACACTGCAAACAGTGAAGGGGAGAGTGGGCGTCCCTGCCTGGAGCCCCTCAGGAGACAGTTTATGAGTTTCCAAACCAAATTTGTGTCAAGTTGCAAATAAAAATTTCCAGTTAACGCTGTCAAATGCTTTTTCTGCATCTAGAGATAATTTTTTGGTTTCAGTGTTTTTTCTGCATGAACAGTCTATTAAATTAAGTAGTCTAGGTGTATTTGTTGATGAGTGCCTACCTTTTATGAACCCAGTTTGGTCAGGATGAATTAAAAGGGGGGTTATTTTCTCTAATCTCTTTGAGAGAGCTTTGCAGATTATTTTGAGGTCTGCATTAATAAAGGATATTGGACGATAGCTTGAGAGATATACAGGGTCTTTGCCTGGTTTTAGCAAGAGACTGATATTTGCAGAGTTCATATTTGGTGGTAGTCTGCCATTTTCCATGAATTCCTGCAACATCCTGTGGGATACTGGTGGCAGAATTGTCCAGAGTTATTTGTAGGATTCTGCTGGAAAGCCGTCTGGACCTGGAGCCTTATTACTGGGCATACCCACCAGGGCTTCCTGGAGTTCACCTGGTGTCAGTGGGGACTCCAGTGCCATTACTTGACTGTCTAGTCATTTTGGAAGAGTTACGTTGTCAAGAAACTGATTAATTTCATTTTTAGATGGATTTATTTGTGGTGAATATAAAGTTTCATAGAAATCCCTAAAAATGTTCATTCTTCCAGGGTCGTATATTGTGTCACTGTTGGTCTCTGTTTTAAATTAAATCAGCTTTCAGCTTTAATTCAAAGGATTTAAAATGGTGCTGCATTAACTTACAGCCATTTTATACACGGTCCCACATTTTTAGAAATGTGCCCAGTACTAAATTAATATAATTATATAAGGATATACGAGTTTTTAAATACTTGGCTTTGCATTCTGACTTTAATCTACAGCCAATGAACATTCTGCACACACTGCATCATTACAGTTTATCTCAACCTAACAGCTGGGAAAGGTTTCAGCACCCAGACAAACCTGAAGTGGTTAGAAAATGTATGGCTGGATAATTTGCTGTTATTAATTAATAGATACAGTACTGATTATGCTTATCATTGCAATGTCAGCTATTGACCTGATTGCTCATTTCCAAGTCAAATTATTGATTGGGTTTACCATGTCTTACCTGGAAGGGGGGTTATTAGGCACGTCACCTAGACTCCCACCATCCTGAATCTTTATCACTTGCACTTTGATACTTTCTATTAGTCATGAATGAGTAAGATATAAATCTGTCCAACTCCATCAAGCTCTAAAGTCTGCTCCAGTGTGCCTTGCAGGAAGGTAATGAGATCGATGAGTTCAGTCGGGTTCTGATTTGTGTTGTACACAGCTAGTATTTTGCTGCAACTGGGAATATTGTTTGTACATTGTAGTGCACATACTAGTAACTACACATAAGCCTCAAATTAAGGATTCAGTTAGTTTTTAGATTTTTTGTCGTGTATGTTTTAACAATCTGTAAAATTTCACTCAGGTAATGTTCATCTGACTAATTAAGGAGCAATTGTAGTTGAAGCTCTGATTTTGTGACTCGTGTAGGATAAACTATCTAATGACACTGATTTATAATTACTCAGAAGCTCAGTTCTACAGAAGGACACCAGGGGAGTCTCCAGACCACAACATGGCAAAACTCCTTATAGGTAAATAATGTTCATTCATTCTTCCATTAATTTTTCCTTGTTAATTTATTGAGCGGTAGAGCATCGTCATTATAATACTGAGTTTATCATTATTATTATTTTAATTACTCTGTATTTTTTTTCTATCCTTCTATCTTGGATAAAGATTACGTGTATTTACTAGAGATCACGGCTCAGGCCAAGATTTAAGGATTTATGGTGTTTCTCAACAACAATGCTCCATCTGGTGGCAGATGGCTGCATGGCATTTAAAACACATCAATTTACCAGCACCGGGCATCAGCTAAAATGTTAACAATCATATCTAACAACAGTAGTAACAAAAGCGACGATTTTCACGTTTTCTTGTTTCCTTTTTTCAGCTCTGGGCATTCTGTGTGTTATACACATTTGTAAGTACCTGTGTTCATTGACCGAGTCTTGCCACCATGATCAAAGTTTCAGAACAAACCCAACGAGTCTTTGCTCTATCTGCCCTTAGGTTCAGCCAATAAGCTGGTGTGCCATATGACCAACTGGGCCCAGTACAGACCAAGTGCTGGCAAATTCACACCAGATAACATCGATCCCTTCCTGTGCACCCATGTCATCTATGCTCTGGCCACCATTAACAGCTTCAACCAGATAATCCCCACTGAGCACAATGATGAGGAGCTGTACAGGAGCCTTTACAGCCTGAAGAATGTGTGAGTTCAGTTGTGCTATGCACCAGTATTAACCACAATTTAATATTAGCCTGCAACCACTTTTAAGCCAAAAACCACATTTCAGTGTTTCCATCACAGCTTCTTTCAGTAGAGTAGCTTTTAGAAGAACATTTAAATAAGAAGGATGAGTAACCTTGAATTCTGTCACAATATTTGTAATTATTTAGAAATAATTAAGATCACAACGATCACAGCAATCTGACTGGAAGTAAGGTGTTCCTTAATTAATTAAGGTTATGTCTTTGTGTCTCCTACTCTCTGCTAACAGCAACCCTGCACTGAAGACTCTGCTGACTGTTGGAGGAACTGTTAATGGAGTGAGCCCGTGAGTTTCACCTTCACCAGTTCTCAGATCTCATATCTACCTCTATTACTTTCATGTGGACGAGATGTCATGTTTTATATTTCCCTGCATCCCACCAGATTCATTGCTATGGTTTCCACTTCTGAGAATCGTGCACTCTTTATCAAGTCTGCCATCAGTTTCCTGCATGCCCATAACTTCGACGGGATAAACCTGGACTGGGAATATCCTGGACACAATGGTAGCCCAGAAGGGGACAAGGAGAAGTTCACTCTATTGGTCACGGTAAACACGGCTCACACCGGCCTCAAATTTTAAATGCAATGTTGAAGCTAGACTACATTGTGGCATGATGGTTAGCGCTGTTAGCTGCGACAGTAGGTGTGAGTATGAGTGTGAATGGTCGCCTGTGTCTCTGTGTTAGCCCTGTGAAAAACTGGTGACCTACGAAGAGTGTAACCTGCCTCTCACCCTGTAGCAGCAGGACCCTGAACTGAATAAGCAGGAGAAAATGAATGGATGCTGAATATCGTTTGGGAGTGTTTTCTCTACCACTGAATTCTTTTGGTTGGGTTAATTTCAAAAAGTTGCTTTTTGTTGAATTTTTGTTGGTCACTACATTGCAAAATTTTGTTGATGAAATGAAATAATTCTTGTAAAACAGAACAGCCAATAATAATCAATCCATTCAGTGTCTCCATGGTCTCATATGTTAAACCTCACAAATATTAAATTAAAATAAGGTCCTGTGTGTCTTCGACCTTGAAATAACACTGCACTGGAAATCTTGTTTCTTGTGTTACATTCTGTACCCTGTGGTTGATGAAAGGATGAATGTACCCTACCCTGTTTTCTTTCATTTTGCCTCTGTCACCATTCTTTTTCCTGACAGTTTACAATATACATTACTTTACTTATACATTACTGTATTTATGTAACAACTGACACCTTTTCCTCACAAAAACCAAAAAACCCTTTATCATAACAGTGCATTGCTTTGAGAATAATCATTCTTCATTGTTGTAATCAGAATTTTCTCTGACTGGCTCTGCGCTGCTTTTGCCCTTGCCCCTATAGGAGCTTGTAAAAGCATTCGAGGCTGATGCCGTAGAAAACAAGAGAACTCAGCTGCTGCTATCGGCCAATGTTGCTGCAATTCTTCAGACCGTTGATAGAGCATATGAGGTCGCCAAGATTGCACCGTAAGCTTGATTTCAGCATTTGTACATATTTTCAGGAAAGTAAGGTATCCCCCAAAAAATTTTCACCATTACTGAACTTTAGCATTAGCAAATTACTCATTAGTATTAATTATTAGTGTTCCTTATTTCAAATGACACAGAGCCCAATTTTACATGTACTGTGTGACCACAAAGGTCCCATATGGTCTGTGTCTTTCACAAATGAACAAATGTATTGAACAAAAATTTCCAACCCAACAGACACTTTGACTTTATCAACATCATGACCTATGACTACCATGGTCACTGGGATCCAGTAACTGGACACAACAGCCCACTGTATGAGAGCGCTGTGGACTCTGGCGTACAACTTCATTACAACATAGTAAGAACCACACTATCACATCTACGTCTGACTTCTAGGTTGTTGAAAAGAACACAATGAAAGAATGAACAGGGAGTGATTTGTGAAAAATGCCAGAGAGAGCCCCCCCGCCCCCAATAACAGGGGGCAACTGTCCTGTATACTATGAAGCCTGTTAGATCATATTATTGCTATAATGTAACATTTAAAGAACATGTATATGAATTTCAACTAAACTGTTTTAGAAATTAAAAATAACCACAAGAATATTGAAACCCTTTTAATTAAATCAATATGCTCAATGTTCCTCGCTTTCTTCTTCAGATAATGGTTATCCAATCAAATGTAACATAAAAAGTTTAACACAAGCTTTATGCAATGTTCTTCTCCCTGTTTTGTAGAACTCCTCTATAGCCTACTGGGTATCTCTGGGAGCACCATCTGAAAAGCTGCTGCTAGGTTTCCCTACTTATGGAAGGACCTTCCGTCTTAGCAGTGGGGCAAATGGCCTGGGAGCACCAGCCAATGGGCCCGCACATGCTGGACCCTACACTCGCACTGAAGGTTTCTGGGCCTTCTATGAGGTACAATAACACATTCATAAAAAGCTCAAGTTTGTTTGTGCTGTAAGTGACCTATTACTCCATGATTGGTGGCTGTAGCTCAGGAAGTAGAGGAGGTCATCTATTAATTGGAAGCTCTGTGGTTTAATCCCTGGCTGGTCCAGTATCCTTAGGCAAGGTATTGAAGCCCATGTTGCTCTCCAATGTGTTCATCAAAGTGTGAATGTTAGATAGAAAGCATTTAGGTGTGGAAAAAGTGCTTGTATGAATGCATGTTTCATAAATCCCTGTGAGTGCTCAAGTAGAGTAGAAAAGCCCTATGCAAGAACCTCTTCACCTACCATTAATCCACTTAAGAAGGAAAATGTCAGTCCAAAAGCCTGTGTTGTTTCTGGGTTACCAGATCTGTGACTTCACTAATACTGCTACTCTTGGATGGATCTCTGAGCAAGAGGTTCCATATGCCACCTATGGGAGTTCCTGGTTGGGCTATGATGACCAGCGCAGCTATTCTTCCAAGGTAAACAGGTTTGATATGCCTCAAATAAGACAAGTTCTTGTATTTGTTCTGTTCTATTGAATTGTGCCCACTTTTATTATAATCAGTTTTGTTGGCTGTCCTGCAGGTCCAGTGGCTGACTGCCCACAATTTGGGAGGTGCTCATGTGTGGACTATGGATATGGATGACTTCAGTGGATCTTTCTGCTCAGCTGGAGCTTATCCTCTCATCAACCACCTCAGGATTTCAATGGGTAAGTGGTGTAATTCAGCTAACTCAGCGTTTATAAAATACAATAGAATACAACACAACTTTATTTATATAGCAGATGTAAAACCAAAGGTACACCAAAGTGCTTCACAACAAGGTTAAAGCATAACAGATAACAGGGTACAAATAAACTAAGAAGTGAGAAATGCTAGTTAAACAATCAATACAGATAAAATAGGAAATAAAGCATCTCAGCGTAATCTAGTGGATAAAATCACTGAGAATTCGTAAATATAAGGTGGGGGTATTAGGGGGTCCAAGAGTATCAGCAAATTGGCCCCGGGGAATATGGTTATCAAACTACACTGTTTCTGTTTTCTTCTCATTTAATATAGGAGAGTTATCAGAGAGCCAGTCTTTGACCTCTCTCAAGCACTCTAGCAGTGTACTGGCGACGAAATGTCATCAGACAGCCCAAAGTAAATTTGAATATGGTCAGCATAAAAGTGAAAGGAGATATTATACTTCTCGAAGATAGAGCCTAGGGGCAGCACATACAATGAAAACAACATAGGGCCCAACACAGATCCCTGGGGCACACCACAGTAGAGGGAAGCAACAGAGGAAAAGAAGCAGTGACGGAGTAGGACCTATCCGATAGATACGATCTAAACCAGTTAAGGGCACTACCCCTTATGCCTACTGTATGTTCAAGCCTCATTAGGAGGATATTATGGTCCACCGTAACAAAGGCAGATGTCAAGTCCAATAAAACTAAGACCGTAGAGCACCCTGAGTCAGCAAATAAAAGGAGGATTCTCAGCAGAAAGAAATAAAAGAATAAAAACAAAAGTTTAGTCACTTTCTGCATATAACCTTTTTTTCATTGTCCTGTGATACAGGCTTTGGTCCAAAACCTACCACTACACCACGCCCTACCACAACTAAGGATCCTGCTGCTGACTTCTGCTTTGGCCGTCCTGATGGGTTGTATGAAAACGCAGCTGACAAAACCACCTACTTCCAGTGCTTCCAAGGAAACACCTACCTGCACCATTGCCAGCCTGGTCTCATCTACTGGGACTCCTGCAAGTGCTGCAACTGGCCCTGAGCCACAGAAGCATGAATTAGAGAACAAAAGTTCAACAATACAAAACAGTCAATTATGGTTCAGTAAAATCTTGCCACAACTGAAACTGATAAACATCACTGTCCTGAGTGAGAGCAGAAACAGAAAGTAAACCAACATGATATTACTTTTTGCATTTGACTCAATATTTTCTTGACAAAAATAAACTAAATCAATTCATAACGTGTGTTTGGCTTGAATATTTGTCTTTGATGTGCTTTAGAGAAAAAATAGACAAAAACAAAAGAAACTCATATACATGATTAAATATTTTTAAAACTGTGCCTTACTACATTATATGTAATTCAGCTGCTCTAATTTTAAGTGACAATTATTGCTATGTTTTCATTTTGTGAACTGATTACACTTTAACTGAATGAAATGGGGCAGCCCGCTTGTGTGGTTGTGTGGTAGTGAGCACCAATGCCTCACAGCAAGTAGCTCTTTGATTTAAATACAGGCTGGGGTTAGGGTTACATATAGTGGGTAAAATAAGTATTGAAGATGTCACCAATTTTCTAAGTAGATATATTTCTAAAGGTGTTACTGACATGACATTCTCATCAGATGTTGCTACAACCCATCAAATCCACACATGCAAATGAATCAAACCACAGATATATAAATGTATGTGTAATAACAACAAATGACACAGGGAAAAGGTGTTGAACACATGAACAAAAGGGAGGTGCAAAAAGACCTGGAAAGACATTACCACAGCTGAAATCTATCAATATTTAGAAAGCAATCCTGACACTGTAGATTAATATTAGCTGGTTTAGTTTCAAATGATGGCCTATCAAAATGTCTTATTATGGTGTCACACAAAAAAACCCGCACATAATGGGTAAACCCCATGAACTCATGCAAGATCTCCACAACATACTGATGGCATTGGTTACAGAAGAATTTAGGATATGTCTGTGAAATACTGGGATAATAATCTGGACATATGCCATAACACCCACCATGTCTGGAGGTCAAAAGGCAATATGTCTGTGAAGGTTCTCAGTCATCCAGGTCATCGTAGTCAAAGGCGCTTGCAAAGAAAAGCGTCTGGACTTCTTTAAGTTACTTGAAGACGTTTCACCTCTCATCCGAGAAGCTTCTTCAGTTCTAAGGTCAAATGGCCGAGAGTCCCAGATATAAACCTAGTGGGAGTTTCCCCCCACAGAGGGACAAAAGGACCCCCTGATGATCCTCTAATCGCCTGAGCCAAGGTGTGAAACTGGGTGTGGGTCCCAATCAGCCAGAGTTTCGGGTGTGTTCATTGTGAAACCTGGCCCCACCTTATCATGCGAATTCCTGAGGTCAGATGGCCCAGGATGTGAGTGGGCGTTAAGGCGTCTGGGAAGGGATCTCAAAACTGGATTATAGATGGCAGACAGTTGGTGTCGTAAACCCCCGCCTCTGTTCAAAGATGGTCGCTCACAGTGGACATAGATGCTTCTTTCACTCCTCTTTCAAACCATCTGTCCTCTCTGTCCAAAATGTGAACATTGGCATCCTCGAAAGAGTGTCCTTTATCCTTAAGATGCAGATGGACTGCTGAGTCTTGTCCTGTGGAGGTGGCTCTTCTGTGTTGTGCCATGCGCTTGTGAAGTGGCTGTTTGGTCTCTCCAATGTAGAGGTCTGGGCATTCCTCGCTGCACTGTACAGCATACACCACATTATTAAACCCCCCAAAATATGACTATCCAGAGTTGGGACCAGGAAGCAGAGTTGCAGTCTTACACGCCTCTCTGCAGCTTCTCTCCTCCTGCTACCCCCGAAAAACCCATCTCCATAGAGACTGTGTCAGCTTCCAAAAAGACAAAAAACAAACTAAAAACCAGCAACAAACAACTTAAACATAAACAATCAAAAAGAAAGAACAATACAGTATCCACATCTGAACCAAAGAGTAAAACAGTGAAAAGTGGATTATTAAATATTAGGTCTCTCTCCTCCAAGTCTCTGTTAGTACATGACTTAATAATTGATCAACAAATTGATTTACTCTGCCTTACAGAAACCTGGTTGCAGCAGGATGATTATGTTAGTTTAAATGAATCAACACCCCCGAGTCATTCTAACTACCAGAAACCTCGAAGCACAGGCCGAGGGGGCGGTGTGGCAGCAATTTTTCACACCAGCCTATTAATTAATGAAAGACCAAGACAGACTTTTAATTCATTTGAAAGCCTGATGCTTAACATTGTCCACCCCAGCTGTGAAACTCAGAAACCAGTCTTACTTGTTATCATCTATCGTCCACCTGGGCCTTACACAGAGTTTCTGTCTGATTTCTCAGACTTTATATCTAATCTAGTTCTGAGCTCAAATAAAATAATTATTGTGGGTGATTTTAACATCCATGTAGATGCTAAAAATGACAGCCTCAACATGGCATTTAGTCTGTTATTAGACTCAATTGGCTTCTCTCAAAATGTAAAAGAACCCACCCACCACTTTAATCACACTCTAGATCTTGTTTTAACATATGGCATAGAAACTGAACATTTAACAGTGTTTCCTGAAAACCCTCTCCTGTCTGATCATTTCCTGATAACATTTACATTTACAATAATTGATTACACAGCGGTGGAGAGGAGACTTTATCAAAGTAGATGTCTTTCTGAAAGCGCTGTAACTAAGTTTAAGAATATAATCCACCCACTGTTATCATCTTCAATGCCCTGTACCAACACAGAGCAGAGCAGCTATCTGAACGCTACCCCAACAGAGGTTGATTATCTTGTTAATAATTTCACCTCCTCACTACGTATGACTCTGGATACTGTAGCTCCAGTGAAAACTAAGGTCTCTAATCAGAAGTACCTGACTCCGTGGTATAATTCTCAAACACGTACCCTAAAGCAGATGACTCGTAATCTGGAGAGGAAATGGCGTGTCACAAATTTAGAGGATCATCATTTAGCCTGGAGAAATAGTTTGCTGCTTTATAAGAAAGCCCTCCGCAAAGCCAGAACATCTTACTATTCATCACTGATTGAAGAAAATAAGAACAACCCCAGGTTTCTCTTCAGCACTGTAGCCAGGCTGACAAAGAGTCAGAGCTCTGTTGAGCCAACCATCCCTTTAACGTTAACTAGTAATGACTTCATGAACTTCTTCACAAATAAAATTTTTATCATTAGAGAAAAAATTACCAGTAATCATCCCACAGATGTAATATTATCTACAGCTACTCTTAGTACCATTGATGTTAAGTTAGACTCTTTTTCTCCAATTGATCTTTCTGAGTTAACTTCAATAATTACTTCCTCCAAACCATCAACGTGTCTTTTAGACCCCATTCCTACAAAACTGCTCAAAGAAGTCCTGCCATTGATTAATTCTTCGATCTTAAATATGATCAACCTATCTCTAATAATCAGCTATGTACCACAGGCCTTCAAGCTGGCTGTGGTTAAACCTTTACTCAAAAAGCCATCTCTAGACCCAGCAGTCTTAGCTAATTATAGGCCAATCTCCAACCTTCCTTTCATATCAAAAATCCTTGAAAGAGTAGTTGTCAAACAGCTAACAGATCATCTGCAGAGGAATGGTTTATTTGAAGAGTTTCAGTCAGGTTTCAGAGCTCATCACAGCACAGAAACAGCTTTAGTGAAGGTTACAAATGATCTTCTTATGGCCTCTGACAGTGGACTCATCTCTGTGCTTGTCCTGCTAGACCTCAGTGCAGCGTTCGATACTGTCAACCATAATATCCTATTAGAGCGATTAGAACATGCTGTAGGTATTACAGGTACTGCACTGCAGTGGTTTGTATCATATCTATCTAATAGACTCCAATTTGTGCATGTAAATGGAGAGTCCTCTTCACCCACTGAGGTTAATTATGGAGTTCCACAGGGCTCAGTGCTAGGACCAGTTCTGTTTACATTATACATGCTTCCCTTAGGCAGCATCATTAGAAGACATAGCATACATTTTCACTGCTATGCAGATGACACCCAGCTCTATCTGTCCATGAAGCCAGATAACACACACCAATTAGTTAAACTGCAGGAATGTCTTAAAGACATAAAGACCTGGATGGCCGCTAACTTTCTGCTTCTTAATTCAGATAAAACTGAGGTTATTGTACTCGGCCCTGAAAATCTTAGAAATATGGTATCTAACCAGATTCATACTCTGGATGGCATTACCTTGGCCTCCAGTAACGCTGTGAGGAACCTTGGAGTCATTTTTGACCAGGACATGTCCTTCAACGCACATATTAAACAAATATGTAAGACTGCTTTCTTCCATTTGCGCAACATCTCTAAAATTAGAAATATCCTGTCTCAGAGTGACGCTGAAAAACTAGTTCATGCATTTATTACTTCCAGGCTGGACGACTGTAATTCATTATTATCAGGATGTCCAAAAAACTCACTGAAAAGCCTTCAGCTAATCCAAAATGCTGCAGCAAGAGTACTGACAGGGACTAGAAGGAGAGAGCATATTTCTCCTGTTTTGGCTTCCCTTCATTGGCTTCCTGTTAAATCCAGAATTGAATTCAAAATCCTGCTCCTCACATACAAGGTCTTAAATAATCAGGCCCCATCTTATCTTAATGACCTTGTAGTACCATATCACCCTATTAGAGCACTTCGCTCTCGCTCTGCAGGCTTACTTGTTGTTCCTAGAGTATTTAAAAGTAGAATGGGAGGCAGAGCCTTCAGTTTTCAGGCCCCTCTTCTGTGGAACCAGCTTCCAGTTTGGATTCGGGAGACAGAAACTATCTCTACTTTTAAGATTAGGCTTAAAACTTTCCTTTTTGCTAAAGCATATAGTTAGGGCTGGACCAGGTGACCCTGAATCCTCCCTTAGTTATGCTGCAATAGACGTAGGCTGCCGGGGGATTCCCATGATGCATTGAGTTTTTCCTTTCCAGTCACCTTTCTCACTCACTATGTATTAATAGACCTCTCTGCATTGAATCATATCTGTTATTAACCTCTGTCTCTCTTCCACAGCATGTCTTTTATCCTGTCTTCCTTCTCTCACCCCAACCGGTCGCAGCAGATGGCCCCGCCCCTCCCTGAGCCTGGTTCTGCCGGAGGTTTCTTCCTGTTAAAAGGGAGATTTTCCTTCCCACTGTCGCCAAAGTGCTTGCTCATAGGGGGTCATATGATTGTTGGGTTTTTCTCTGTATCTATGAAGCGCCTTGAGGCGACTTTTGTTGTGATTTGGCGCTATATAAATAAAATTGAATTGAATTGAATTGTTAAGTCTGTGTTTTGGAGTTTTGTCTTTCGGGTGAACCAGTTTCTGTCTGAGCGTGTTGCTGGGTCTGAAATGCACCGGGATGTCATGCTTGGAGAAAACTCTCCTAAGTTTTTCTGATACACCGGCTACATAGGGGATGACAATGACAAGAGGCACAGAAAAGAAGACCAGACACCAGCGAGGGAGGATAAGAAGGACAGACGCAACATTGTCATCCCCTATGTAGCCGGTGTATCAGAAAAACAGGAGAGTTTTCTCCAAGCATGACATCCCGGTGCATTTCAGACCCAGCAACACGCTCAGACAAAAACTGGTTCACCCGAAAGACAAAACGCCAAAACACAGACTTAACAATGTGGTGTATGCTGTACAGTGTAGCGAGGAATGCCCAGACCTCTACATTGGAGAGACCAAACAGCCACTTCACAAGCGCATGGCACAACACAGAAGAGCCACCTCCACAGGACAAGACTCAGCAGTCCATCTGCATCTTAAGGATAAAGGACACTCTTTCGAGGATGCCAATGTTCACATTTTGGACAGAGAGGACAGATGGTTTGAAAGAGGAGTGAAAGAAGCATCTATGTCCACTGTGAGCGACCATCTTTGAACAGAGGCGGGGGTTTACGACACCAACTGTCTGCCATCTATAATCCAGTTTTGAGATCC
>NC_140465.1:2098374-2098845 GCF_051167445.1 Perissodus microlepis
GGATCTCCAAAACTGGATTATAGATGGCAGACAGTTAGGTGTCGTTAAACCCCCGCCTCTGTTCAAAGATGGTCGCTCACAGTGGACATAGATGCTTCTTCTTCACTCCTCTTTCAAACCATCTGTCCTCTCTGTCCAAAATGTGAACATTGCATCCTCGAAAGAGTGTCCTTTATCCTTAAGATGCAGATGGACTGCTGAGTCTTGTCCTGTGGAGGTGGCTCTTCTGTGTTGTGCCATGCGCTTGTGAAGTGGCTGTTTTGGTCTCTCCAAGTAGAGGTCTGGGCATTCCTCGCATACACTGTACAGCATACACCCACATTGTTAAGTCTGTGTTTTGGCGTTTTGTCTTTCGGGTGAACCAGTTTTTGTCTGAGCGTGTTGCTGGGTCTGAAATGCACCGGGATGTCATGCTTGGAGAAAACTCTCCTGTTTTTCTGATACACGGCTACATAGGGGGATGACAATGTT